>NW_020954595.1:13298855-13333087 GCF_900497805.2 Vombatus ursinus | reverse complement strand
AGGAGGTCATGGCCAATACTACGGGCTTCTCTTTGTTCTGTGCCCAGAAGTATCAGAGACAAACATAGGGAGAATTACATTACATATGTAATGTTGCAGATGGTGTCAGATCTTTCCAATATATTGGTTGGTTTTACTAAACTATTTTTTTTAATTTAATGAATTTCAATCAGTCAATCAGCATTCACTTATTAAGTGCTTACTGTAGGCTGGTATAACAGTTTAAAAACTGGGACACTAATACATTATTAGTGGAACTATGAACTGCTCCAACCATTTTGAAGATGTACATGCGTGTACATCAAGTTAACTTCAGTGCATCTTTAATCCCAATCTATGTCACATATGAATCCGAGGCAGGTGGGGAGGGAGGACACTCGCAGGTGGGAGCATCAGAAAGGCTGCATATCAAGACGGTGACTGAGCTCCATCTTGGGATTATTCCATGATTTGTTTCCACCGTCCATCACATGGAAGGTGCCTTAAAATGTCTGTTTACTGGTTGTCTGGTACACAGCAGAAGTGAGGAGAAAATGAATTTTTGTGCGAAGTCACGGAGATACAAGTTACAGTGCCGTGTGTGAAAGAGAAAAGGCCAGTTTGTCTGGATGGCTGAGTGCAAAAGGGAGAGTACCATCCAGAGACTGGAGAGACAGGTTGGGGCTGGGTTGCAAAGGATTTTAAAATAGAAACAGAGGAGTTTGTGTTTTTCCTGAAAGGTAATGAGGAGTCATGGATTTTGTTGAGGAGGGCAGTGATGACCAAATCTGACCTTCATGGAAATCATTTTGGCAGCTCTCTGAGGGCTGGAGTTAGGAGACTTGAGGCAAAGAGGTGGAATGGCAGGTGTCTGCAATAATGCAGGCCAAACTGTCCCTCAGACAGCAAGGAGGTCTAGTCAGTACTTAAGAAATTAATTCCTGCTCCTCACTAGGTCAAACACTGAAGCTGAAGCTTAAATACTTTGGCCACATAATGAGAAGACAGGAGTCATTGGAAAGGACCCTGATGCTGGGGGAGATCGAAGGCAAAAGGGGAAGGGAGCAGCAGAGGATGAGATGGACACAGTGTCACGGAAGCAATGAATGTGATCTTGAGCAGACTTCAGGAGGCAGCGGAGGGACTGGAGGTCCTGGCGTGCTGCGGTCTAGGGGGTCAGGGAAAGTTCGACAGCACCGAGCAGCCAAAGGCAAGAGGCAACGAGGGGCTGCTATAAGGACGGTTGTGGGAGGGGGCAGAAGGAGCTAGGGGAGAAGGATGTGGAGAGAGGACGAGGTCTGGCCTCTGATGCTGTCTGTGAGGGAGAGCGTGGAGCTGAGGAATCTTGCCTGGAATCTCGCCCACATTTCCAATGTTTATGAGATGTGATTTGTTTTGTTTTTTTGTTTTTTTGTTTGTTTTTTGTTTTGCTTTGTTTTTTGGCAGTTGGGGTGAAGTGACTTGCCCAGGGTCACACAGCTAGTAAGTGTTAAGTGTTTGATCTGAGGTCACATTCGAAGTCAGGTCCTCCTGACTTCAGGCCGGTGCTCTATCCACCGCGTCACCTAGATGCCCCTATAAGATATTTTCTTGCATGACTTCTTGCCATCCTTTTCTCCCCAGGTCTGAGGAACCTAGTCGTTCTTCCTCTTCCTCTCCTCGCTCTGCCCTCCAGAAGGAGCAACGTCTGCACTTCACCGAGATCTTGTCCAGTTGGATTTCCCGACGCTTTCTCACTTCTTCGCGCTGCTGCTGCCGCCCGGCCCTGGAGTAAAATCAGGCCACTGTCCTTGCAAGCTTTGCCATGTTTGTATTCTCCACAGATAGTTCTGACCTGGTGAGTCGCATTTTCATCTTATCCTAAGACGCCTGGAGCTCATGTCCTTTTTTCTATCAGCTCTCTTTTTCTTTTGCTCACTTCATTTTTCTCTTAATCCCCCCAGCGCCATTTCCCCCCACTCTCTTGTATCTGGTGACGCTTTTAGCATGCTCACACGGGTAGCTTCCCATTGATTGCTTTTCCCTAGCATCTTGCCTTTATTTTCCTCCCTAATACTTTAGCCTAACTTGGGGTCCTCCCTGTGTTTGGTCATCTTTTGAATGGAGTTTTCCTCTCTTGCTAACCAGTTCTAGCAGTTGTGCTTTTCACCATTTCCGTTGTGGTTCTTGAAGGGAGTATTGAGGAGGAGGCTCCCGGTCCTTTGTCGCCTCACCACATAGCACAGTTCTAGGTCATTAAAGGGCACCTGGGAGGAGATGATGGCTTCATTGCCAAACTCAGTCTTCGAGTTTTTGAAAGGCTGGTCAGCCTTTTGTGTGGGAAAGAGACTTGTTCTTTTTGGCCCCAGAGGGGGGAACAAGAGGGGAGAGGGGGGTGTTGCACAAGGGCCAATTTTGTGCTGAAGTCAGGAAAAACTTCTCAACATTTAGATCTGTCCAAAGGTGCCTCAATAGGCAACTAGGTAGAAATAGTGGATAGAGCACCAGTCTTAGAGTCCCAAAGATCTGAGTTCAAATCCAGCCTCAGACACTTACTAGCTGTGTGACCTTGATCAAGTCACTTCACTGTCTGCCCCAGTTTCCTCATCTATAAAATAGAGATAATACTAGCACCTACCTCCCAGGGTTGTTGTGAGGATCAAATTAGATAAGAATTGCAAAGTGATTAAGAGTATTTATCAAAGCAAACCTTAAAACGCTCTACCAATGCCAGCTATAATTCAGAGGTGGTGGCCTTCTCTGCAGCAGAATGAGCTTCTAATGGCAGATTTGGGGGAGTCAGGGTTGGATCCCATGGGGCCTCTGAGGACCCATCCGACCCGAAACTTTGGCGTTTCTCTTGCTTGGTGTGTCTGGGTTCTGTCCACACGCTTCCTGGCAATGTCTGCCTGAGAGAGGAAGCTCCAGGAGGTCATGGCCAATACTACGGGCTTCTCTTTGTTCTGTGCCCAGCAGTATCAGAGACAAACATAGGGAGAATTTATTGGGAGGGAGGAAAAGATTAAGAGATTGGAAAATCAGAGCATGTGAATAAATCCTCCTGCTCTTACCATGTTTTATCTCATGCACGTCTAATACTTTTCTTCTGATAGCATCTTCAATTTTATGAGCATTCATTTGTAAAAATAAATACTGAGAAAAAGATATTTATAACTTGCATATCCCTTATCAAATATCATCTGAACACAACTTGTGCAAATAAAAATCTACATTGACATGTACAGAGATGGACAACTGAGGGGAGGGGGGACGTCTGGGTACAGACTGGGGATGGCTTCTCCTATTTTGGAAGATCTATTTTTAAAATGGACATTGCTTGGAGTATGCTTTGGCCTGCTCTAAAGCAAACCCAAGCCTTCCAGGGAAAGGGGACATACTGGCCAGTAGTAACCGATCATTTCACAACCACCTTTTCTTAGTAAAAACCATCCATTATTTATTCTAATAACATAGTCTCCTCTGCTTTTCCCAACATCTGGAAAGTCAAGCCCAACATGCTTTTAAAATGTTATGACCTCCAGCCCCTTCAGAGACCACAGTATTTCAACCATCAGGATAGATTGCTACAGAGGTGGCAGCAGATCTACTTGTCTCTCTCCATGTTCATCTTTAAATGGTCTTAAGATGAACTGGCCAGGGCTGAGTCTCCTACTACACATTTAATAGAGTCTTTAGTGCTACTTTGTGTTGCAAATGATGAGATGTGGGGCTGATGATAGCATGTCAAGATATTCAGAAATGTTTCAACGACTAGATCCAAAGATTAGTCATTGTTTTGCCCAACGTCAGCTTGGAAACGAGTTTCCAATGTCACAATATTATACACCAGAGTTGGGAGCAAAAAACATCTTGACGGGGAAGAACGTTGTGCTGAATCTACTAAGTTGTAGTTTAATTAGTTTAATGTTTATGAGTTTAATGTAGTTTAATAAGAATAAATGTAAAGTCTTACACTTGGATTCAAAAAATCAACTTCACAAGAACAAAATGGGAAAAGTGTATCTATATACCCATTCATCTGATTAAAAAAAAAGTCTAACTGTCCTCATGGACTTCAAACTCAATGAGTCAGCCCTCTGATGTGGCAGCAAAAAAAAAAAAAAAAGCTGGTATTGGGCTGCACTAAGGAAAGCAGCAGAGTGCCATAGCAGTGCTCTGTCCTGGTCTGGCTGCATCAGAATGGTGCTCAGTCCCAGTTCTCATATTTTAGGAAGGACATTGGCAAGTTAGAGAGCATCTGAAGGAAGGCGACTGGGATGAAGAAGGCCTCAAGGTTTTGCACACCATGAGGATTGGTTGGAGATGTTTATCCTGAAAACCAGGAGAGTTAGGAGGACGTGAGAGATGTGTTCAAGGATCTGAAGGGCCGACACATAGCTCGGGGCTTAACTTTGTTCTGCTTGGCCTCAGAGGGAAGACCTAGGCCAGTGGAAGTTGAAAAGAGGAAAATATAGGCCCAATAGAAGTGAAATCTTGTCCATCAATTGGTGGATGGTGGGGCAAATTGCAGCATGTGATTGTGATGGAATACTGTTGTGTTATATAAGAAATGATGAGCAGGATGGTTTTAGAACACCCGGGGAAGATCTACATGAACTGATGCAAAGTGAAGTGAGCAGAACCAGGAGAACATTATACACAGCAACAGCAATATGGTAACAACGGTCAACTACAAAAGACTTAGCTACTCCGGTCTATATGATGATCCAAGGCAATTCCAAAGGACTGATGATAAAAAATATTCTCCACCTCGAGACAGGGAACTGATGAACTCTGAGGACAGGTTGAAGCAGACTTTTTCATTTTCTTTGTTTTTCTTGTTTTGTGTGTGTGTGTTTGTGTGTGTGTGTTGCAGAATGGCTAATACAGACGTGTTCTGCATGACTTTACATGTATAATCCATATCATTGCCCTCTCAAGGGGTAGGAAAGGGTTAAGAGGGAGGGAGAGAATTTAGAACTCAAAATTTACATGCAATTAGGAAATGTTTAATGAAATAAAGAAAAATATATATTTTTGAAATAGAAGGCAAAGCTTCCTGCTCGAACTCTCCTAGGACAGGATGGGCTAGCCACTTGGGCAGTAATGGATTCCCTGTCATTGGCCCTTCATTGTGGAGGGGTGGGTTGGACTTGATCCCACCTGGGTAACTTCCAGTTCCAGGCCACAGTCTGTGAACCTCTTGTTTTATGGGGGAGACACCCTAGGCAGCACCCAGCCAGGAATTTCCCAGCCTTAGAAATGTTTGGGTTTGATATTTCTGCTTATTTGTGTGTTTTCTAACAAGGGTCCCTTTTGACACCATCTTTTCCCCACCAATGCTGAAAAATTCATGGAGATGATACTAGCCATTCTTATCCAGCCTGCCATCAAATAGCCTTCAAGCCTGGAGAAGTTCAGCATCAAAGTCAAATCATCAGGAATAGAATAGAATCTATTAGTGAACTTGCTGATGTCATTATGTGATTAAAACTATTTTAAAAGATGCATTAGCTGAGGTTTTTTATAACCTGCAGAAAGCATTCAGTGAGGCACATAAGTCTTATTTTAGCACTAAGTGATCCAGTATAATTGTTTTCATAGGATCACAGAGTTAGAAAAGGAAGGGATTTCAGGGGTCAATTAGTTCAACTCCATCATTTGACAGATAGGGAAACTGAGGTCCAGAAAGTAGAAGTAGAAGAGCTAAAGTTTGAATCCAGCTCCTCTGACTGCAAATCTGGCCTTAGCTTCACTCCCCCATGCTACCTTCCCAACAAAAGGATTAGGGCCATTCTTCAGACCTTCTCATCCCCTGATTCCTGTTTGTGCCTTTCCATAAGTCATAGGTATGATTAGATTTGTGCTTTAGGAAGATGATTTTAGCAGGGGTCTATCAGAGAGGATAGGGAGGGGAAATCCTGAAAGCAGGAAGTCAAGTTAGAGTATTACTAGGATGGGACAAGATATAAGTAAAAAGTCCTTGACCTTGGGTCAACAAACTGGATCTGAGAAGAGATAAGGGAGAGGAAAGGGGTTGACTGGAAGGGGGATGGAGGCCTCAACAGAAAGGGGGCAGTTTGGACCAGGGAAGAGCTGAAGACAAAAGATTATGAGTTCTCTTTTAGCCATGTTGAGTTTAGTTGCCTGTGGGGCATCCAGGTAGAGACACCAACAAGTAGTTAGTGATGTGAGACAGGAACACAGGAGAGAGATTGGAAGAGATATATAAATCCGTGAATCTTCTGCAAAGAGATGTTCATTGAACCCATGAGAGCTGTCTGTATCAGTAAGAGAGAAGTTATAAAGAAAGAAGAGAAGAAGGCCAGTCACTCAAAAGGCATTTATTAAGTACTTATTATATGCCAGGCACTGTGTTAAAGACTGGGCATACAGAGAAGAGTTCACATGCCAAAGGAGAAAACAACATGTAAGTAACTGGATACATATCTGATTTATACAAAGTCAGTGGAAGATGATCTGAGAGAGGAAGGCACTAGCAGCTGGGAGGAAAAGAAGGAGGGCAGGGACCAGGAATTATCTCTTATGGAATGAGAGTTTTGATTTGAGACTTGAAAGAAATTCATGAAGCTAAGAGATAAAGATGAAGAAGGAGTGCATTCCAGGCGTGGGATCAGTCAGTGCAAAGACACAGAGATAGGATCCAGCCACCCTTAAGGGGAAGGATATGAATGATGATCTAGCAAAGAAGACAAAAGGATTGTCAGCCCAATAGAAGAGTGTCCAGGAGGAACTTATTATCCATTTGTAGTATCTGTCCAAGAAATATATGAAGAAAAAATAAATACACTCCCTCTTGGACATCTCAACCTGGATGTCTCATAGATATCTAAACTCGACATGTCCAAAACTGAACTCACAATCTTTCCTCTCCTCTTCCTAACTAATCTGTTTCTGTCAAAGACACTGCCATCCTCCCTGGCACTCAGGCTCACAACCCTAAGTCTTATCTTAGATTGTAGATAGGTAGATAGATAGACAGATAGATAGGTATAGACAGATAGACATAGTTACATACACATATTATATATACCTTTGTGTGTCTGTGTGTGTTTATATATATGTACACAGACACCACCACCACCTCTCTGCTGAAACCAGAGATGCACTTTGGCCACTTCGTTGTTGAGAGCTCTGAAATCATTCTAAGTGGTCTTCCATCCATTACCACAGTCATGGTGTCATTTCTCCTCTTGGTTCTGCTCATTTCTCTCTCTTCATATCTAGATGAGCTCAGCTGTGAAGGTCACCCTTTCAACTGCATGTCATAACCTGGACCACAGGCGTTCTTCATCCAAATGGGTTTTCCTGTATATGGGTGGGAGACTGATTTACTCAAACATATTCACTTAATATAAATAATAAGATTCCCTAATTGGAGGCATCATTTCAGTTCCATCAAATGCCTTAGACTAAGTGCTAAGGCCTTTTAATAAGAATGGGTCTGTTCTTGTGATGGATCTCTGTCATGACAGTGGTAAACATCTCTGGTGAGCAGTATCCTTTATTTGCCCGCTTGTTATGAAAGATCAGAAGGTCATTGTACAAAGTAACCCCATCTTATTACATCTCTCAAAGAATTTTTTATTATGTTGACATATGTCTGGGAGAGAACTGGAAAAAAAGAGCCTCCAAGGCAGCATTTTTTACTCAATAAACATTTTAATAGTCAATTAACATTTGATAACCACTTACTATGTGACCAGCACTGTGCTAAGTACTAGGAATGCAAATATAGAAACTGAAGGGTGGTTCCTGCTCTCCAGGAGGAGAAGACAACACATTAAAGAGCTGGAGAGGGGAGGGGAGGCCTGGTGAGGGCAGGGGACCTGAAACCTGGTGGGGACTGGAGACATGGTAGAGAAGCCAAAGAAATCCAGAATGCATGCAGCCCAGTGGGGGTGGGAAATGAGGAGATGTTTAAATCGAATGTGTATTTTCTTAATAACAAACAAATATTCATCACAGTGTGATCTACATCTTTCTGTCAGTTGTGGAACGGAAAAGATGTAACTGTGCAGCATCACTTGTGAAAGCCTGCTTGCTCCCTTCCAGTGTCCTCATCAAAGATACCCTCAATGCATGTGTACAATATTCTCATAAAAATTTTATGTGGATGGGAAAGGAGGCCTTCCCCCAGTGCCAAGAATTCCTCCATGGCTGGCCTCTCTGAGTGAATGCAGACCAGGCCTTCCCTTTTGAAATGCTAATAATCCTGAGATGATTAACACATTGCACTCTGATCTGCCATGGAGACCTCAAGGGGAATCCGTTTA
Source organism: Vombatus ursinus (assembly GCF_900497805.2). NCBI lineage: Eukaryota > Metazoa > Chordata > Mammalia > Diprotodontia > Vombatidae > Vombatus > Vombatus ursinus. Next base: position 13,324,832 of record NW_020954595.1, on the reverse strand, counting down.
TTGGAGATCCACTCAGACAAACTTGACCTCATTCCAAAATGTTGCTTAGTGAGATCCCTGGTAACATTATAAGAGCAAACAAGAAAAATTGGGTCATAGGTAAATGAGATTCATGTCCTGGTGGAAGAAAAAATGTATTGTCCCTTGGATTCTCTGAGACAGACACCTCGGGCTGCTGGCTGGCCAAAGACCCTGTGACCCTCCATACATCTCACTTTGAGTTCCTGTGGCCACTGGTGTTCTTTTCTGCCATGCTGACCCTAAAGCACTCACTTTATCTGTCCTGTAAACAGAAAAACAGCCAACTCAACAGATGCTCAAGTTTGATGGGGGGTGCCGGGAGAAAGAACTTTTTTCCAAAAATATCAAACGATAAAATAGTTCTGGATGTGGTGTTCTCCCTAAACAGTGTAAGACTAACAAGAAACTGCTTGGTTTTTGCTTCTTCAACTTTTATCCAAGGCCCCAAATGTTAACTCTTTGTGGACTTTAGAAGGAACTCAGAATGGCGTCCTTGACAGCTGCATCTTCTATCATATCTTCCACACTTCCTATTATCGGCTGGTCCCCCCCTACCTTTCTTTCCAAGGGGTCAAATGCTCCTCAGTCTCCCTGATTAAGACTTACTCATCCACCTCACAATCCTCCAGAATAAAAGGGAGAAGTAAGTGCTCCTTAAAACTAGAGAACAAGGGTTTCATGTAAAATAAAAGAGGACAGAGAATCAGAAGATGCAGAGAAGAGGCCAGAGCAGTTGTAGGGAGGCCGGAGGAAAGAAGGCTATGAAACAAAGAGGAAGAAATAAGGATGACTGAAGACTTCGTGATAAGTAATGGCCATGAGGCCCATCCCAAAAGGGATGGAGGAGGAGCCTCTGAGGAGAAATCAATAGCTTCTTATCTGAGGAAAGATGATGTGAATACAAAGGTAATGATGATCAGAAGAGACATCACCCAGTCACGGTCAGTCAACAAAAAGACTTGTAATTGTGGTTATTGGTTTCCTGCCAAAGAGGGTTCAGGCAGGTTGTTGGATGCTCACAACTGCATCAGAAAGACCAGATTTCTTGCTGGTGCATGTGATCTAGAGGTACCAGAGAGCCTCCCAAGATTTGTTAAAATGGAGAGAAGACCTCTCCCAATTTCTTTTGACTTATATAGGCACAAATGATAGTGTTGGAAGGAATCAAGAAAGCGTGGGTAAAGATTAGGAATTCTTGGACCAAAAAAGTCAAGAACTTTGAAAACACAGATGATATTTCATCACTACTCCAAATCAAAGGCCAGAGATTCAGAAGAGAAAGGCAGATTTGAAAAAAGGAACTTCTGGTTAGGCAGATAGTGTTGGGCAATAGGACCTGGATTGCTGGACCAACACTTACAACATATCACTGATGGATTCTTGCCCAGGGATGGAGTATGCCTAGGGAAATACTATTAAGAATGAGTTTGGGTCTGAATCAAGATGGTGGAATAGAAGGAAACAGTATAATGAGCCCACACGTATCCACCCAAAACTCCTCCAAACAGACATTACAATGAGTCATGTTTCTATCCCAGGTTGGCATGGGAATATAGAGAGAGACCTGTGATCATTAGGAATGGGGTTTAGTCAGAAGCATCAATTGGAAAGCATCCCAGCATAGGAAGAGGCTTTTCACCAGAGCAAGCGGAGGTCCTGGGCACTTACTAGGGCATTTCCAGACCCATGCCAGGACATCTCAACATGAACAGACACCGAGTGGTACCTTTGTCACCTACCACCCAAATCTGGGTAACAGATCTGGGATGGACTGACATGAGGAATTGCACTAGGGGTGGTGTTCCTGAGGAGGAAGGTGGTGGATGGTGTACCCAGAAAAAAAGGGAGTTCATAAGCAACCTGCAGAAATGTGACTGAAGCTGCAGAGGAAATAACTAGAGCAACAATTCCAGACCAAAGGGGAACCCACAGTTATGTCGCTCCCAACCAGCAGAGCTTTCAGTTGGCTGATAAAGGCCGAGCCCCACCGCAGTCTACTATTGCTCAAACCCAAATCCAGGTCACAGATTGCACAGCTCAACCCAGGGAGGCACTGGGCAGACTTTGCTCTGGATCAAACCAGTTTGGGGACACAGAAACTTTCAGGTCTTCAGACTTAGCTATCCCTGAGATCCTAGGAAATAGATGCATGTAGAAAGTAGATCACAAACCTGGAATGCAGGATTGAGTAATAGTAACAATAGGGAAATGCAGTTATTTGGTCATCTGCTTCTCTCTCTCTCTCTCTCTCTCTCTCTCTCTCTCTCTCTCTCTCTCTCCTTAAAACAGAGTATCTAATAATTTTTGGTATGCCTTAACAACAATTTAATCTCTTACAGAAAGATATACAAAACCACAAAAGGAAATTTTACTCTGGATCTGATTCTCACCAACAAAGAAGAAGTGATTGCTAGGATAGGAAAGATGGATTTATTGGGGAAATGTACCAGTTTATCTTAGAATGTGTGATAGGTCATGATAGGAAAGCCAGCAATAATCTGAATAAACCTTAGATTGGAGAGAACAGGTTTTGAAAGGTTCAGAGAAATGATAAGTCTATGGACAAAAATCCCCTAAGGAAAGTAATCCTAGTAGGAATGAAAAGTCCTCAAGACTGAAACTCTAGGGGCAGAGCCAAGATGGCAGAGTACAGGCAGGGATTCACCCAACCTCTAACAAATTACTCTCCAATCAACTTTAAAACAATGTCTCAAAACCAATTCTGGAGTAGCAAAACTATCAAAAGGATGGGCTGAAACAATATTTCAGCCCATGACAACTTAGAAGGTCAGCAGGAAAGGTCTGTCTCACTGGGGTAAGAGAAGATGACAGTCCAGTGAATGCCACTCTCAGAAAACCAGCAGTGAGGTCTTGAGCCCCTGCTCAAGCCAGTGGCCAAGGCCCACAGCCCGGCACAAACCAGCAGAAAAGCCCCAGGCCCCTGCACCAGGCGGTCAGCAGAGAGCCATGCCCAGGGAAAGCCAACAGCAGGCCTTGGAGGCAACTGAATCTATGGAAGTGACTTTCTCAGCCCACTGACAACTGATCAGAAGGAAAATACGAGAGGTTTTTTACTGACATTAGGTGCAGAATTCTGTTGCGTTGTCCCTATGCGGTTCTGAGTCTCAGCCTCAGGTCAAGAAGGAGCACAAGTACGTGAGAGTTCCAGGACACAGGAGAGAGAATACACTGGTCACAGTTCCAGCACATAAAATAATACTTGTGGTTGTTTACATACCAGAGTACAGGCCAGGAGAGCAGTGACCACACTTCTCCTTAGACCATAGCTCTTGAAAAAACCAAGACCCCACCACCACCACCACCAGATCTTGCTTTAAAAATAACAGAACAAAAAAAAAAAAACCTGAAGCTTAGAACAGTGCCCCTTCCATCCTGGGAGGAGAGACCAACTTTAACATAAAATTAGAAGTCAATAAATGAACTGGAAAAAATGAGCAAGCAACAACAACAACAACAACAAAGAACCTAACCATAGAAAGTTATTGTGATGACAGGGAAAATCAAAACACATACTCAGAAGAGGAATGCCAAAATAACTACATACAAAGCCTCAAAGAAAAATAGGAATTGTTTTCAGGTCCAAAAAGAACTCATTGGAGAGTTCGAAAAAGGATTTTAAAAATCAAATAAGTGAAGTAGAGGAAAAATTGGGGTGGGGGTAATGAGAGTGATGCAAGAAAATCACAAAAAAAGAGTCAACAACTTAGTAAAGGAAGTACACAAAAAAAAATACTGAAAAAATAACACTTTAAAAAACAGAATAAGCCAAATAGTAAAAGAGGCACAAAAATCCACTGAAGAGAAGAAATCTTTAAAAAGCAGAACTGGCCAAATGGAAAAAAGATATACCAGAAGTCACTGAAGAAAGAACTCCTTAAAAATTAGAATTGGTCAAATGGAAAAGGAGGTACAAAAGCTCACTGAAGAAAAGAATTTCTTAAAAATTAGAATTTGGAAAATAGAAGCTAATGGTTCCCGTTAGACAACAAGAAACAATCAAACAAAATCAAAAGAAGAAAAAATAGAAGAAAATGTAAAATATCTCCTTGGAAAAACAACTGATTTAGAAAATAGATCAAGGAGAGTTAACTTAAAAATTATTGGACTACCTGAAAGCCATAATCAAAAAAGAGCTTATGTATTATCTTCCAAAAATTATCAAGGAAAACTTCCCTGTCTAGAACCAGAGGATAAAATAGAAATTGACAGAATCCACTGATCATCTCCTCAAAGAGATTCCAAAATGAAAATTCCCAGGAATATTAGTCAAATTACAAAGCTCCCAGGTCAAGGAAAAAACACTGCAAGAAGCCAGAAAGAAACAATTCAAATATCATGGAACCACAATCAGGACCTTAACACAAGATTTAGCAGCTTCTACATTAAAGAATCAGAGGTCTCGGAATGTGATATTCTAGAGGGCAAAGGAGCTAAGATCATCTACCTAGTAAAACCAAGTATGATCCTTCAGGGGGAAAAATAAATATTTAATGAAATTGAGGACTTTCGAGCATTCCTTATGAAAAGACCAGAGCTGAAGAGAAAATATGACTTTTAAATACAAGACTCAAGAAAAGCATAAGAAGATAAACAGGAAAGAGAAATCATAAGGATTTCAATAAGGTTAAATGGTTTACATACCTACATGGGAAGATGATAAATGTAATTCCTAAGAACTTGCCTATTATTAGGGCAATTAGAAGGAGTATTACATAAACAGAGGACTTGGATGTGAGTTGACTATGATAGATGATATCCAAAAAAAAAAAAAAAAAAAAACAAAATTAAGGGATGAGAAAGAGGGATACATTGAAGAAGGAAGAAAGGAGAAGAATGGGACAAATTATCTCACATAAAAGAGATGCAAAAGAGCTTTAACAATGAAGGGAAAGATGGGGGAGAAGCAGGCAATACTTGACCCTTACTCACATTGGAACTGACTCAAAGAGGGAATACCATAAGCTCTCAGTTGGATATAGGAATCTATATTACCACAGGGCAGCTAGGTGGTGCAGTGGATAGAGCACTGACGCTGCAGTCAGAGGGACCTGAATTCAAATCCAGCCTCAGACTCTTGACACTTACTAGCTGTGTGACCCTGGGCAAGTCACTTAACCCTGACTGGCTCACACAAAAAAAATAAAAGGAATCTATATTATCCCACAAATAACTAGGAGGGGAAGGGGAAGTGATAGAAGAGAGGGCTGATTGGGGGAGCTGGTGATCAGAAGCAAAACATTTTTGAGGAGGGACAGGGTAAAAGTAGAGAGAGAAAAGAGGTAAATGAGAGGGGGAAGCAGGATGGAAAGAAATACACAATGAGCATAACTGTCAAAGTGAATGGGATGAACTCATCAGTAAAATGCAAGTAGATATTAGAGTGGATTAAAAACCAGAATCCTACAATATGTTGTTTACAGGAAAAACACTTGAAGCAGAGAGACACACAGAAAGAAAATGCAAGGGACTGGAACAGAATCTATTGTACCTCAGCAGATGTTAAAAAAAAAAAAAAGCAGGGGTAGCAAACATGATCTCAGACATGGCAAAAGCAAAAATAGATACAATTAAAAGAGATAAGCAAGGAAATGACATCTTGCTAAAAAGGTAAGTAATATTAATACTAAACATATGTGCACCAAATGGTATAGCATACAAATTCTTAAAATGAAAGTTAAATGAGTTACAGGAGGAAATGGACAATAAAACTATACTAGTGGGGGAGCTATACTTTCCCCTCACAGAACTAGATAAATCTAACCAAAAAATAAACAAGAAGGAAGTTAAGGAGATGAATAGAATTAAGGGATCCCTCTCTCTTCTGGAGAAACTGAATGGGAATAAAAAGGAATATACCTTTTTCTCAATGGTACATGATACTTATGCAAAAACTGACCATGTATTAGGGCATAAAGCCTCACAACCAGATGCAGAAAAGCAGAAAAATTAAATGCATCCTTTTCAGATTGTGATGCAATAAAAATTACATTCAATAAGGGGCCACGGAAACATAGATTGAAAATTAATTCAAAACTAAATTATCTAATCCTAAAGGATGAGTGGGTCAAAGGATAAATCATAAAATCAATCAATAATTTCATTAAAGAGAAGAGCAACAATGAGACAACATGCCAAAATTTATGGGATCCAACCAAAGCAGTTCTTAAGGAAAAATGTGTATCTCTAAACACTTACTTCAATAAAATAGAGAAAGAGCAGATCAATGAATTGGACATGCAACTAAAAAAAAAAAACTAGAAAAAAATTTTAAAACACCAATTAAACACTTAACTGAAAGTCCTAAATATAAAAAGAGAGATTAATAAAATTGAAAGTAAGAAAACCATTAAATTAATAAATAAAACTAGGAGTTGGTTTAATGAAATAAACCGATCATACACATAAACCACTGGTTAATTTGATTTTTTTCAAAAAAGAAGGAAAACCAAATTACCAACACCAAAACTGAAAAGGGTGAATTTACTACCAATAAAGATGAAATTAAAGCAATTATTAAAAATTATTTTGCCTAGTTATATGCCAATAAATCTAGCAATATAAGTGAAATTTATGAATATTTGCAAAAATATAAGTTGCCCAGATTAATATAAGAGAAAATAACCCTCTCTAAGAAAAAAGAAATTGAGCAAGCCGTTAATGAATTCTCTAAGAAGAAAACCCCAGGATCAAAGGGATTCACAGGTGAAGTCTAACAAACATTAAAGAATAATTAATTCCAATAATATAGAAACTATTTGGAAAAATAGTCAAAGAAAGAGTCTTTCCAAATTCCTTTGACCACACAAATATGGTGCTGATAAACCAGGAAGAGAAAAATAGAAAACTATAGACCAATTCCCCTAATGAATATGGGGCAAAAAAAATTTTAATAAAATATTAACAAGGAGATTATGGCAATATACCACAAAGATCATACACTATGGCCATGTGGGGTTTATACCAGGAATTCAGGACTGGTTCAATATTAGGAAAAGCATCAACATAATTGACCATATCAATAACAAAATCCACAAAAGTCATAGGATTTTATTAATAGATGCATAAAAAACTTTTGATAAAATACAAAACTCATTCCTATTTTTAGAAAAACTCTACAAAGCTTAGGAATAAGTGGAACTTTCTTTAAAATGATAAGTACTATTTATCTAAAACCAACAGCAAGTATTATCTGTAATGGGGATAAGCTAGAAGGTTTCCCAATATGATCAGGGTGAAACAAGGATGCCCATAATTATCACTATTATTCAGTTTTGTACAAAATGCTAGCTATAGCAATAAGATAAGAAAAAGAAATGTAAGGAATTAGAATAGGCAATAAGGAAACAAAACCACCACTCTTTGCAGATGATATGATGATAGAGTTAGAGAATCTCAATCAACTAAAAATCTACTTGAAATAACAACTATAGCAAAGTTACAGGATGTAAAAAAACCTACATAGATCATTGGCACTTCTATATATGACCAACAAGGCCCAGCAGCAAGAGCTAGAAAGAGAAATTCCATTTAAAATAACTATAAACAATATAAAATACTTAGGAGTCTACCTGCCAAGACAAACTCAAGAACTATACGAACACAATTACAAAACACTTTTCACACAGATAAAATCAGATCTAAAGAATTGGAAAAATATCAATTGCTCATGAGTAGGCTGAGCCAACATAATAAAATGACAATTCTACCTAAACTAATTTACTTATTGAGTGCCATACCAATTCAACTACCAAAAAATTATGTGATAGACCTAGAAAAAATAACAATAAAATTCATTGGGAAGAACAAAAGGTCAAGAATATGGAAGAAGTTAATAGGGAAAATGCAAAGAAAAGTGGTCTAGCAATACCAGATCTCAAACTATATTATAAAGTAGTAATCATCAAAAATTATCTGGTACTGACTAAGAACTTGAGTGGTAGATCAGTGGGATAGATTAGATACACAAAACACATTAGTAAATGACCATAGCAATCTAGTGTTTGATAAATCCAAATATTCTGGCCTCTATTTGACAAAAACTGGTGGGAAAACTGGAAAACAATATGGTACAAACTAGGCAAAGACCAACATCTTACACCATATTCCAAGATAAAGTCAAAATGGGTACATGATTTAGACATAAAGGGTGATACCATAAACAAATTAGATGAGCAAGGAATAGTCTAACTGTTAGAAAAGAATTCATGATCAAACGAGATAGAGAGCATTACAAAATGTAAAATAGATAATTTTTATTATATTAAATTAAAAAGGTTTTGCACAAACAAAACCAATGTGACCAAGATTAAAAGAAAAGCAGAAAACTGGGAAACAATCTTTGCAGCAAGTGTCTCTGATAAAGGCCTCATTTCTCAAATATATAGAGAACTACATCAAATTTATAAGAATACAAGCCATTCCCCAATTGAAACAGGCAATTTTCAGATGAAGAAATCAAACCTATCTATAGACATATGAAGAAATGTTCTAAATCACTTTTGATTAGAGAAATGCAAAATAAAATAACTTTGAGGTACCATCTCACACTTATCAGATTGGCTAAGATGACAAAAGGGGGAAAGGGTAAGTATTAGAGAGAATGTGGGAAAATTGGGACACTAATGTGCTATTGGTGGAGTTGTGAATTGATCCAATCATTCTGGAGAGCAATTTGGAACTATGCCCAAAGGGTTATAGAACTATGTATACCCTTTGATCCAGCAATACCACTACTAGGTCTATATCCCAAAGAAATCATAAAAAAAGGGAAAAGGACTCACATGTACAAAAATATTTATAGCACCCTTTTCGTGGTGGCAAAAAAAATTGGAAATTGAGAGATGTCCATCAATTGGGGCATGGCTGAACAAGTTGTGGTATATGGATGTAATGGAATACCACTGTACAGTAAGAAATGATGAGTAGGATGGACTGCTGGGTGGCACAGTGGATAGAGCATCGGCCCTGAAGTCAGGAGGACCTGAGTTCAAATCCGGCCTCAGACCAAACACTTCACACTTACTAGCTGTGTCACCCTGGGCAAGCCAATTAACCCCAATTGCCCCCCCCCCAAAAAAAAGATGAGTAGGCAGATTTGGGGGAAAAAAAACATAGAAAGACTTGTATGAACTAATTAATGCAAAGTGAAATGAGCAGAACCAGGAGAACATTGTATACCGTAACAGCAATATTGTATGGTGATCAGCTATGAATGATTTAGCTGTTCTCAGCAATACAAGAATCCAAGACAATTCCGAAGGACTCATGATGAAAAATGTTATCCACATGCAGAGAAAGAACTGATGGAATCTGAATGCTGATTGAAGCATATTATTTTTCATTTTGTTTTTCTTGGGTTGGGTTTTGGATTTATTTTTTTTTTCTTTTTCTCTACATCTTCTTTCACAACATGATTAATATGGAAAGTGAATTTGAACTGTATTAGAAAGATTCTGAAGATCACCTAGCGGGATAAGGTGCTGGACACTAAGGTCCTTTCTTGAGCTTAACCATCAAGCATTCAAACTGTACTTCAGAGAGTTCAACTCTGATGGGCTGGCCACGTTGTTCAAATACCAAACATATGCTGGCCTGAAAGATTGTTCTGCAGACAACTCACACAAGAAAAACACTCTCATGGAGGTCAGAAGAAATGAAACGAGGACACTCTCAAGGTCTCTCTGAAGAACCTTAGAAGCAATTGTGAGACATGGGAAACACAGGCACAGGAACACCCAGCATGGAGCGCCCACGTTAAAAAAAAAAAAGGCACTGCTCTATGAATTACAGTAGCTCAAAGGAAACATGAGACGCACAGATTTAGAGTCATTTCCACTCCAGCCGTTCACGTGGACTGTTTGTGCCTGACTTGTGATGGAGCCTTCCTTCCAAGTTCATGTTGGTCTGATCAGGCACAGTCGGACACACTGGACCTTAACCCCGACATAGTGATGTCACCTGGGTCCTCTCTGGGAATGAAGGACAACAACAAACCAATCGCTAGGGAAGTATTTTGCATGATTGCACATGTATAACTTTTATCAAATGGCTCGCCTTCTAAATGGTGGGGGGAGGTGAGGGAGGAGGGATGGAAGGAGAGAACTTGGAATTCAAAATTGCAAAAAAATTTTTAAAAAGTTAAAAATTGTTTTTGTACATAATTAAAAACATAAAATTTTTAAATTTTAAAAATAAAAGAGGTATACTTTTTGGGCCTAAGTGGCCAGGAAAAAAAAGACTGAAGCTTTAAAGAAAAAGAGAAATAATACTTCTAAGAGAAGAAAGTGGGAGGTTCTCTAAAGTGGCTAATGTATGTACATAGAGAATTCACAAGCCAACTCAGATTTGCAAAAGACATGTCCAGAAGATGTTAGCAAAGGTAGGTAAGAGAAAAAAACAATAGAAGAGCATGTCATAATCCTTAAAGAACCATTTCAGGAGGGCTAAAGCTTGCAGTGAGTTGAGCCTGGCAAGTGAAGTTAAGAGCAACAAAGAATGGTCATTTCTAAGGTATAGTGGAGAAAAAGGTGGTTCAGGAGGGAATGGGACCCCAGTTAAGGGCGTCAGGAATGAGGAGGAAGAACAAAGGAGGAAGACTAGGTCTGGTTCAACTTCTATCTTATTTCTGTTTTCTTGGCCAAAGAAAGGGATTTTTTGAAATGGACAGAGCGGAACAAACGTGGTTAAAAAGGAATTGATACACAGATAAGGAAGCAGATAACCAGAGAGTCACTCGGTGCCTTTAGTGAATCCCAGTTCCACGAGTTAGATGGACTACGGCTTAGGGCACCAGAAAGTATAACCAAGTTAACTCTCAAGCTGCTTGAGTTATCTCTGAAAGGTCCCAGAGACTGAAAAGTTACTTCAGGGTCAGAGAAGAGAAGTTGCTGTATGGTTGGTGTTAAAGGGTCAGAAGTGAGACTAGTTTGGCTGGGATAGCTGACACATGGTCCTCCAGTCTCACAGTCATTGGCTCCCTTCCACAAACTACAGTATAGCCACCTGTCGCTACTGCTCACTGTCCTCTATTGTTGGACAAATATGTCCTGTTTCCTTTTTTGATCTCTTTGGGATACAGACCTAGCAGTGTTATTGCTGGGTCAAAGGCTATGCACAGTTTTGTAGCCCTTTGGGCATGGTTTCAAATTGCTCTCTAGAATGGTTGGATCAGCTCACAACTCCACCAACAGTGCATTAGCATTCCAGTTTTCCCATATCTTCTCCAACATTTATCATTTTCGTTTTCTTTCATATTAGCCAATCTGATAGGTGTGAGGTGGTACATCAGAGTCGTTTTAATTTGCATTTCCTCCAATCAATAGTGACTTAGAGCATTTTTTTTATATGGCCAGAGATAGCTTTGATTCCTTCTACTGAAAACTGCCTGTTCATATCCTTTGACCATTTATCAAATGAAAAATGACTTGTATTCTCAAAAATTTGACTCAGTTCTCTATGTATCTGAGAAATGAGGCCTTTATCAGAGACACTGGCTATAAAAATTTTTCCCAATTTTCTACTTTCCTTCTAATTTTGGTTGCATTGGTTTTGTTTGTGCAAAACCATTTAAATTTAATATGATAAGAATTATCCATTTTGTATTTCATAATGTTTTCTATCTCTCGTTTGGTCAAAAATTCTTCCTTGTCCAAAGATCTGATGGCTAGACTATTCCATATGCCTCTAACTCACTTACGGTGTAACCCCAAGAGGATATTCTTTGCTTTTTTGGTTTTTTTAATTAATTTATTTATTTTTAGTTTTCAACAATCACTTCCATAAACTTTTGAGTTTTCAATTTTCTCCCCTTCCCTCCTCATCTCTCTCCCCAAAATGGCATGCAATCTGATATAGGCTCTACATATACATTCCTATTAAACATATTTTCCCATTAGTCATATTGTAAAGAAGAATTAAAACCAACAGGAGGAACCACAAAAAAGAAGAAACAAAACAAAACAGAAGAAAAAAAAGAGCAAATAGTATGCTTTGATCGTCATTTAAACTCCATAGTTCTTTCTCTGGATGTGAATAGCATTTTCCATGATGAGACTTTTGGAGATGTGTTAGATCCTTGCATTGCTGAGAAGAGCTAAATCTATCAAAGTCACTCATAGCACAATGTGGCTGTTATTGTGTATAATGTGCTCCTGGTTCTACTCACTTCACTCAGCATCAGTCCATAGAAATCTTTCCAGGTTTTTCTGAAGTCAACTTGTTCATCATTTCTTATAGCACAATAGTATTCCATTACATTCACATACCACAATGTGTTTAGCCATTCCCCCATTGATGGGCATCCCCTCAATTTCCAATTCTTTGCCACCACAGAAAGAGCTGCTATAAATATTTTTGTACATGTGGGTCCTTTTCCCATTTGTATGATCTCTTTGGGATACAGCCCTAGAAGTACTATTGCTGGGTCAAGGGGTATGTACATTTTTATAGCCTTTGGGGCATAGTTCCAAATTGCTTTCCAAAATGGTTGGATCAGTTCACAACTCCACCAACAATGCATTAGTGTTCCAATTTTCCCACATCTTCTCCAACATTTATCAATTTCCTGTTTTGTCATGTTGGCCAATCTGATCAATGTGATGTGGTACCTCAGAGTTATTTTGATTTGCATTTTTCTAATCAATAGTGATTTAGAGCATTTTTTCATATGACTATAGATGACTTTAATTTCTTCATCTGAAAACTGCTGTCCATATCCTTTGATCATTTATCAATTGGGGAATGACTTGTATTCTAAATTTGACTTAGTTCTCTATATATTTTAGAAATGAGACCCTTATCAGAGACACTGGTTGTAAAAATTCTTTCCCAGTTTTCTGCTTTCCTCCTAATCTTGGTTGCATTGGCTTTATTTGTGCAAAAATTTTTCAATTTAATGTAATCAAAATTATCCATTTTGCATTTCATAATGTTCTCTATCTCTTGTTTGGTCATAAATTCTTCTGTTCTCCATAAATCTAACAGGTAAACTATTCCTTGCTCTCCCAGTGTGCTTATAGTATCAGCCTTTGTATCTAAATCATGAACCATTTTGACTTTATTTTAGTATATGGTGTGAGATTTTGAACTATGCCTAGTTTCTGCCATAATTTCTTCCAGTTTTCCCAGCAGTTTTTGTCAAATAGTGAGTTCTTATCCCAGAAGCTGGAGTCTTTGGGTTTATCAAACAATAGGTTACTATAGTCATTGACTACTGTGTCTTATGTACCTAACCTATTCCACTGATCCACCACTCTATTTCTTAGGCAATACCAAATAGCTTTGATGATTGCTACTTTATAATACCCCAACAAGACATTCTTAAAACTGACTGTGTCAGTCCACTGCTCAAAAATATTCAGCAGCTCCCTATTGTCCCTAGTTTAAGATAGAAATTCCTTTAAAAAGTACCAATCACATCACTCTCCTATCCCAGAAGTTCCCACGGCCCTCTATTACCATTAGGATAAAATGAGGACTTCTCTGCTTAGCACTGGAAGTCTCTCCCATCTGGCTTCTGGCCTCTGCCTTTCCAGGATCATTATGCTAAATTACTCTCTTCACATGCTCTCCCTTATAGCCATACTCACCTACACATTTCTTTACATACATAATGTCCTCATGGAAGACGGGAAGTGACCACAACTATGTGACCTTGAAACTGAAAGGGGACCAAGCCATAATGTAAAAAACAAAGTAGAACTTTGCCTTCCAATGCTACTGGGAGATGCATGAACAGCATAGTTCTGATGACCCCAAGTAACCCCAAGTATGGTCCCCTTCCAACAAAACCTCAACCATAGGCAAATACTATAAATCTGGAAGACCGCATGTCTCCAGAAGTTCCAAGCTCCCCAGGTAGCGAAGGAGAGCGTGACCTTGACTATACATATGGACTCTGTAAATTTTTTATATTATACATTTCTTTGGGATAAAATTAAAGCTGTCCTGTATTTAGTTAGTATTGTTAGCCTGAGTACTTGTGATAACACTTGGGAGAGGTACTTAAGAGTCTACTCATGACCTTTTGTGTAGAGACTTAGACGTGACCCAAGCTCTGAGGTTTCCAAGGAAAGACTAAGTGGGAGCTTGAATAAAAAAAGTATTTGAATAAATACTTGAATAATACTTGAATAAAAAAGTATTTGTGGGAAACCCCTGAGATTCAACTCAGTCCGTTATACAAAGAGCCTGTGGTTCTGGGTTGTAGATTTCATCTGTAGAGGCTTGACCAAGGGACCAGGGGTGCATAGGGAGGAAGCTGTTGCAATCCTTAGCAAACCAGGGTGTTTCCCTTTGAGAGGGGAACCAAAGACTGGAAATGTAAATTAAGAAGAAAAGCCATTGGCCTTGTCAAGCTGACCAGGCTACTTCTGATTACACCTCCTCATTGATAATAGCAATGGCGACAATAACATAAATACAAATTAAAACACTGATACTGCCATGTTCACACCAAATCAGAGAAGAGGATAAAATTCGATGCTGGCATTACTGTGGAAGAACTGGCACACTAACTTGTAGCTAAGTGAGCTGGTAATTGATTCTACCATTTTGGAAAGCAATATGGAATTTTAAAAGAGTTACCAAAACGTTCATACCCTTTGACCCAGTAATTCCACTACTAGTATGAGGCCCTAAGGAATTTACAGACAGAAAAAAAAAGACCTATCTGAAGAAAAAATATTTCTAGCAGCACTATTTATAATAACAAAAAGTAGAAACAAACTGTTTCCAATGATTAGGGAATAGCTGAACAATTTCAGGATGTGGGTGTAATGGAATGTTCTTGCGCCATAAGAAATAACTATCGTGAAGAATTCAAAGAAATGTGGGAAGATTTACATGAAGTGAAGAAAGCGGAGCTGAAAGAGCGACCTATGCCAGGGCTCCAGCAGCAGCAGCAAAATCAGGAGACACACATTGGCCGCCTCCTTGACCAGTCGATTCTAGTTGACAAGCACATTTTTGTCTTCTCTCTTTCGCTCCATTTTGCAACAATACCCAAACAACCGGATTATGGTTACACTGACTTTGGGTTTGGTTTGTTTAGCTCAGTTTTTCTTATTCTTTGTTGTTGTTGATCTTATTTACCCCCATCTGAAGGAGACATAGCCTAGCCCTGAGCGTCTGCTCCAAGTCGCTTTGGAGCCAGGGGGCCCTGGGTTCAAAACCTGCCTTTTCTTCACGATTGCTGCCTGACGCAGGCAAGGCCTTCACCTCTTGGGATGCCCATGCCACCCTCTAAGGCCGTTAAGTGCAGAGTGAAGGTTGATCAGAGTTGGTGGAGGGAGCTTCCTCATGAGGAGTTCTCAGAACAGATGCAGATGAGAAGTACCCCAAATACATACGTACATACGTGTATACTGATGGTGATGCCAGCAGCCAGCCTTTATTTTATAAATATCATTTCACTGGATCCTCACAACCCTAGGAGACAGATTTTTATCTCTCTCTCCCCCTCCCCACATTTTACAGATGAGGAGACTAAGACTGAGAGAGGAGAGAGGGAAGTGACCTGCTCAGAGTCATGTGGCTGACGGCATCTGAGTGCTTGGCTGAGCTTCTTGGCTGCTGCCTGAAGCCCAGCAGAAAAGCCTCAGGAGAAGCACCAGTTGGTTGTTCCAGAATAAGCTTCATTTCAGTAGAGAGCTGGGCAGGAGGGTGCTCTGAAGGGGTGCCCTTTAAGCCCTTAGGGCACGGTTAGTTCACATGCCTGGCAAAAGCAGGGAAATATAGTGGAGGGAAGGTCGCTTCCTGCCCCACTTTCAGAAGATGCACAGTTATCTTCTGACCGCCATGATGCTTCTGGGGTTCATACTTTGTGATGACCAAAAGTCTTTTAATTGACCACTTAGTGGGTTTGTAGCAGCTAGGTGGCATGGTGGCTAGAATTCTAAACAGAATTGGGAAGACCTGGGTTCCAATCCTGCCATAGGCACTTACTAGTTGTGTGACCTTGGACAACTCATTTGACCTCTCTGAGCCTCAGTTTCTTCATCTGTAAAATGGAAGTAATAACAGCACTCATCTCCCAGGGCTGTTGTGAAGACGAAATAAGTTATTTGTAAAGCACTTTGTAAGGCCTGAAGAGCTTTAGAAATGCTAGCTACTCTAGTCATTAATATGAGCCAGACGTCCATGGATATACCAAAGGGGTGATTCTCACCCTTAGATGGCCAAGGCCAATTCTCTGAGCTGTCCAAGGGTCAGGATCTGGGGAGAAGGGAAGAGAAGCCTTTCTGAGCCACAGAAAGAAGTGGTCCCAGATCCAGGGGCCAGTGGCATGATAATCCTAGGGAAGGATGTATCAGGGATACTGACTTGGAAATCTGGAATGAGCAGAGATCCAATCCGTAGCAGAAGGGAGCTGTTGCCTGTAATTCCTTCAGCTGGGCTGGCCAGCAGTGAAGGAGGGTTTCCTGAAAAGCGTCCTCCCAAGAGCAGCCCCTGCCTGCCTGGAAACCAGGCATTCTCCAAATTCACCTTTTTGACATGTCTTCTCAGATTTCTCCTACCATCCCACCATCACCATCCCATTAGCTACAGATGTTTACTTCAAGGGCCAAGAAGCCAAAACGCCCATTAGATGAGTGCCTTTGGGCTGGCTCCAAGGAAATCTTGGATGGCAAAGGGAAGTTGGCACAACATACTTTAAAGAGTTCAGTACCACACATGGGTGGAGCTAGATGATCACAACTAAACCCGTGGCTTCTTTCCCATGACTCCAGCTAGGGGTGGAGCCTCTGATCCACTCCTGGCCCCAGAGTAGCTGTGGGAGAATAAGGAAGGGCTGACAGCGAGGTGTCATGGGAAGTGCTCTGGGTGGGGAGGCTGGGCATCCCAATGGGCATCTTAGGTTCCGACTTCTAGGCCCAGCTCTGTGTGACTCACCAGTTGAACGGCCTTAGAAAAACCTCGCTTTCCTGGTTCATCCAATGGTTATGATAACTCTCCTCCACAAAGTGTTTGTCCAATGCCTTGTTGTGGTATGGAGGTGATTCTGTGTCCTCACATCCCATGCCAACAGAGCACAACAGGTTCTATCATTCCGTAAAGTATTCAGGTAAGGTTCTGGTGTGGCCTTCCTAAACTCTGAGGATCTATGTCCCCATTCCTACTCTCAGATGACTTGGCTCTCCAAGCAAGGAAGCATCCCCCCCGCCAGGGGTACCAGGGAGAGGCTCTGGGTGTCTTTCCACTTCCAACATCTCTCCTAACTTCTAGTCTCACATCACCAGCTGACTATTAAATATATCAGACTGGATGTCCAGTAGACAAACTCCAGTTTCCAAAACTGAACTTGTTATCTTTACCCCTAAATCTTCCCCTTTTCCTAATTTTCCTATTGCTATTGAAGGTACTGCCATCTTTCAAGTCCCCTAGTCTTGAAACGTCATCCTTGGCTCCTCACTCTTTCTCACTCCCCCCAAATACAATCTGTTGCCAAGGCCTGTCTATTTTTCCTTTATCACATCTCTCAAAGACTCCCCTTTCTCTCCTCTGAAGCTACCAGGCCACCAACACCACACACTTGAGGCTGATCTCCTAGCCTCATGTGTCTCCTCACTCCAACCCATTCTCCACTCAGCCACCAAATCAATCTTCCTAAAACTCAGTTCTTACTATGTCACCCATCCTCCCCTAATTCAATCAAGTCCAAGAGCTCCAAGATCAAATATAAAAATGTCTCTTTGCCTTTTAAAACCCTCCATAACCTAGCCTCTTCCTACCGTTCCACTCTTCATACACCTTATTCCCTTTCACATCCTCTCTGATCCAGTGACACTGGCCTCCTGGCTATTCCTTAAGCATGGAGCGCCATGGCCAAAATCAGCATTTGTCCCTGCTTCTTGGCTGTGCCATGGAGCTCTCTCCCTCCTCATCTCCTCTTCCTAGCTTCCCCAGCCTCTTCCAAGTCTCAGCTAAAGGCCCACCTTCTGCATGAAGCCTTTCCCAATCCCTCCTAATCTCAGAGCTTTTCCTCTGAGATCATCCCCAATTTGTCCTGTATGTATTATTTGGGTATGGTTGTTTTCAGGATGTCTCCCCCATTAGATTAGGAGCCCCTTGAAAGCGGGTAGCATCTTTTGCCTTTCTTTACATCCTCCATATTTAGCACAATGTCTGGCCCACAGAAGACACTTCATAAATGCTGTTGGCTTGAGCTCCCACTCTGGTGTGCTCTCATTTCTCACCTCACTCACTATTTGGGGGACTTTTCTGACACACTTCTCCACCATGCCCCCATGTTAGGACCTAAGGCCCTTTTCACATTCCTTTTGTATTTTTTTCTTCTCCCATTAGATTGTCAGCTCTGCCTTTTTTCATGTTTGTCAATGCTTTGCACAGTGCCTGGCACACGGTTGGCAGTTAATAAATGTTTTGGTTTTTTTTAACTATTGGCTACTCTGTTAAATGACAATAATCTGTATCCATTTAACCAATTAACATCAATTAGCTTTAGGAAAGGAGCATGTATTGAGAATCTAGATAAACTTCTTGTCACTGCCACAGTACAGAAAATTTCTTTTTTAGATGTAAGTCAAATGAAATGGCTACTCAGGCATTTTCCAATTCAGATGTGTAATTTTACAGCAAATTGTTGTCTAGAGAATGCCATCATCTAGAGAAGGCAAGGACATGACGACATTAAGATAAAGAGTGCTGGTGAATCCAGCTGGGGAACTGTGGGGTGGGCTTGCCAGGAGAGAGAGGGTCAGTCCAAAATTTCTCTGGAATGTCTCCAAGTTAAAGAAGCCAGACCTCTGAGCAGAGCTGAGCAGCAAGGAATAACTGACTGAGGTAGCTCCTTTCGCAGTCTAAGGTTGCCTGGGGATAGTAGATAGGCGCAGCGAAAACCAAAACCTGTTTGGCCAATGGGAGAGGCTGTTCCATTACACAACAGCAGCAGAAGTAAGATTCACTGGGAAGGAGGCAGAGAGAGAAAACCAAAGAAGGCCTCTGTGAGGCTGCACAGCTCTGGATAACTGACAGTCTTGGGGTCCTGTGGTGGCATGTCTCTGGCTTCCCCTGGGTTATGAGTGTCCCTGGGTAAGTCTTATGTGATGGACAATACAATGTGCTGCCCGAGGTATTGAGCACCAAGAACTCTCCAGGGTTGGGGACATAGCTAACCCATGTCACAGTTGGGACAGCTGGGTCCTAGACAGTCAAACCAGAACCAGGGGAAGAGTCAGAGCCCCTTGCTCTGCCCCTTGTGAGCCACTGGCCCTTCTTCTGAAGTCATAGACCTTGACAGTCTGAGGCCAAAGGCTTCTATCACCTATACCTAACTAGAAAGGTTTGGAATTTTGTGACACAAATCAATGTTAAAGATATATCAGGTGCCTTGTGCTGTCCTTTACATCAACCTGCTTTCCCCTAACTGCAATGGGACTTGGGGAAACGATCACCCAGGAGTCCAGCCTTCAATGTCACATGTCGGGCTGTGCTATTCATAACACTGCCCTCACCTGCTAGCTTAATGATACTGTCCAAAAAGGAAAAGAGGTTGGTTGGGCATGGCCTGTTCTTAAGAATGCTGTGCCGGTTCTTTGTAACGACTACTTTTCTCTCTGGATGTTCATCAACCATCTGGTTAATGATCCATTCTAGAATTTTCCCAGGACAACATAGGTGTATATTGGAGAGGATGGGATCCCATTTGTCAACTGCATAAAGAAGGCAATTTCAGTAGCCTTGTAAAAAAGGTATTCCTACCTTCTCTCTCCCCCACATCAAAGAACATTGGGAGGGTCCTCAGAGACTATGTAGTCCAGTATCTACCCAAATAACAACGGAATTTACTTCCATAAAAAATGATAATATAGCCTTTCCTAAAGACCTCCAATTAGGGAAAACCCATTACCTCTCACGGTGGGCATCCCATTTCCTTTTTGAATAATCCAAACAATTTTGGTCCTCATAACAAGCAAGAGGAAATGGCACTCAGGGTACACAGCACTTGGTGGGACTTCAAATCAGCTATGGGGAAAGAGGAGCCCAGGAAGATCAGTGCTGGGAGTGGAAGGGGGACTTGGAGTCCTTACTCTCTTGGGGGCCTCCAGAGAGCCTTGGATACAAGGCCTCTTGGAAAAGACCCAAGGACCTCCAGAAGTCTATGCTAAGGAGGAACAGAATGGAGACCTGCCAGGGAAGAACTCACTTGTTGTTTAGTCCTGGTAGAGGCAAAGTGTATTTGTTCCCTAGGACACTAGGGTAGCTTCCTAACTTAACTGATTATTCTTGCTAATTAGTTTCTTCATTGTTGAGGGAGAAAAAGTAAAGATAAGTCAACAAAACATTTATTAAGCACCTACTGTGTGACGGGCACTGTGCTAAGTGCTAGGGATACAAAGAAAGACAAAAAACCAATTCCTACTCTCAAAAGGCTCACAATCTAATGGAGTTTACAATCCATCATACAATTAAAACAGAAATTTAGTTATTTTAAAATAATATAATCTTTAAAAATCATTATTTAAGATCTTCTCACCATCTAAATTTTGGTGGGTTGAGGCAAAAACTCATTCTACTTGAGCTGTTATGTGTGAGATAGAAATATTGATGGGCAAAGGCTTTTTAAAATAAATGAACAATAAGCATTAGCTGGGATGAGGGGTAGAAAAAGAACGTTGTGTTCTTTGGTCCTCTCAATGAGATGTGTGTCCTCAAAGGTGTCATTTGTGGTAGAAATAATCTGTTACAGCCTCCATGTTCCCATCACATATTCTCAACAAGCAGGCCTTTGATGTGCATGTAGATCATTTTCATGAAGATTTGGGAAAGAAAGCAAACATATTGGTTAGAATTTGCCACCCACGTGATGGACAAAAATACAAATAACTGTACATATATTACAATGTAATGATAGTGGCTTATAATTAGATGGATACACCGAGACAAATGGATAGCACCTTGTTCCTTCATTTATCTAGCCAATGTTCAGCAAATACATGGAGATGTATCTTTTTCTCGTGTGTTTTCAGGGCTTTGACCATTTCTTAAATTCCTAAGTGTTGTTCTGCTGATTCTCCTTCTGGAAGAGATGCAGCCATACAGCTAAGGACAGGCAGTCAGACTGACAGATAGGTAGGCAGGCAGACAGACAGACAAAGGAACCATAACAGCATGTGTTCCATATTTTGATGCATCTGGAATTGCAGTGATATAGAGCCAGGGGAAAAGTCAGAGCCCCTTGCTCCAGGGATGTTCCCGGACCATCTATATAAGTAGTGAGGAGGTAGTCATTTCCCAATTGGCTGCATTTCTCTGGATTTCATCAGGCCCCCATGACCCAAGACCCTTTCTCAGGAGCACACATGCACTTTCGTGCATGTACGTACACACACACACACACACACACACACATACACACTTCAGCTTTCTTTTTAACATGTGGTCTCCTTTCATTAGAGCTCCTTGAAGGCAGAGAAAGTTTTTGGACTCTTTTTTCCTATCCCCAGTACTTAACACAGTGCCTGGCATATAGTAGGTGCTTAATAAACATTTACATTGGCTGAACTTTTGTAGGAAATAATTATATTCAAAGTCAATTTTTTGGTCATTTTCCATTCCTCACTTTTTGGTATCAATGATTCTTTTGAAAATCTCAAATTTATATTATGCAATCATTCATAGTGCTTTCTTTCCACACATAGTCTTCCAATTTGATGGGGATTTTGATCTTTGTCCAACAAGTTGGAGGTCAGACTATGCAGAGACAGCTGATGTGGGAATAACTACCTCAGTAGTCAACCAGTCATTTCCTATTTAAGATGGAGTCATTAGGGGTGAAGTAGTTCATTTTTTAGTGTTCCAGAGTATTTCCGAAGAAAATCATCACAGGAAAATCATCACAGCCTATATTCTATTGCAGAGGATAAAAAAGTAGAGAAATTCCACAAGAAACTTGATATCTCTCCAAATTAAATCCATTTATAACCTGATACTTCTTGTACTCAATGCAAAGGTGGGCGTAGATAATGGTGGTGAGAAATAGGTAGGAAAACACAGTTCAGCAACATGGAAGGCAGCAGGTCACCAGTGCGCCACACCCAAGCCTCATGACCTCTTCAATACATCTTAAATTGTTTCTTTGAGAAAAGAAAAGTATTTCATGAAATGATGATCCTTGCTGCCTTCAAGGGGGCAGTGAAGCCCAGTGGGTCAACTCTTTCAATTGCCTCCTCAAGAGAAATCTGGGAGCCATTCTTCTATTTAACTCCAACTCTCTTTTTTTGTCTTCTGGCTTGTGACGTATAAAAAGTTTGAAAGATATAATTTCTGGACAATTAATCATTTTATTAATTATGCTAGCAGATAATTAATAAAATGGGTCAGTGGCATTCTTGAATGCCAAAGACCCCTCTTGGAACCCACTCAATGCCCTTGGAAGAGTGGGTGTTCCTGAGGGTGGCATTCAACTCTGATTGGTTAACAATGAGAAGAATGAATATTATAATGAGAGGTGGACCCATACTAATGAGGGGCTGGGGAGCTTGACTGTGATCACTCTTGCTCCCAGACCACCCCCAGCCTCAGGCAATCTAGACAAAGGGTCCCACCCACCCACCCAAACCTGAGTAGAAAACAATGGACTTTCCCCACTTTGGTGGGGTCTGAACAAGATTGAGGAGAAAGCTAATCCAACCTCATTATCAGCAAAGTCCTTCAGATGCTGACTTGACCCAGTAGAGATTGAGAAGATAGAAGGGGGAAAAACGTTGGATCTCCCCAATAATTGGTTATTTAATAATCATTTCTCGCAGGCTTTATTTATCATGAGGATATCAGTGTTAATACAATTCAACTTTAATACTATGTCCATCTACATGGTAATCGGACAAAGATTTTAATACATATATGTGTGTATACATATATGTGTATACATGTATGTGTATACACATATGTGTGTATGTATTTGTATTTGTTGCTGTTTAGTCACTTTCATTCATGCCTGATACTTCGTGATCTGCCCCATTGAGGATTTTCTTGGCAGCGATACTGGAGTGGTTTGCCCTTTCCTTCTCCAGTTCATTTTACAGATGAGGAAACTGAGGCAAACAGGGTCAAGTGACTTGCCCAGGGTCACACAACTAGTAAGTGTCAGAGGCTGGATTTGAATTCAGGATGATGAGTCTTTCTGACTCCAGGCCCAGAACTCTATCTACTGCACCACCTAGCTGCCCTGTGAATACAGATAGAAATAGCAGTAGAGAGAGAACCTATAATTAAGGTGGTATTCATAGATTATTTTATAAACTATAATTTGGAGCACTCTCTGCCCCCTCTTCTTCCTCCCTCCACCCACCACGATCACTGTGGAAGTAAAGAGGCCAGTACAAACCTGAAGGTCACTTTTTTAAAAATCCTCAATTGCTATGTAATTCCTTCCCCATCAGCACGTCCATTGCATGACTCAATAGAATATAAAATGCCACCATGGTTTTATCAATGAGAATGATGCTAAAGAAGATATGTGGCCATCTGCCTTGCTGATCCACCCTAAGGATCTTGGGGCCTTTCCATCTGATTTGCTGCTGAAGCATTCTCTCTCTCTCTCTCTCTCTCTCTTCCCCCATCACAACATAATCTCCTGGAGAACAGGAGTGTCTCACCTTTTTATGTGTATCTCCAGAGCTTAGCAAAGTGCTTAACACATAATAAATGCTTAAATGTTTTTTCTTCTTTCATTAATTTATACTAATAAAATAGTAAAGAGAAGTACCTCTGATTACCTAGCAGACAGTTTCCTTTTTTGCTTCACATAAGTATATTCATATAACTACTTTTCTTTGGTCTTTTTCTGGCTGTTTTATGTTTGAGGTCCCAGGGTCAATGTCTAACATCTCCAACTACTTTCTTAGTTAGCTATCAGAGTAGAAGTTTTGAATGAGAAAGATCTGGGTTCAGACACTAGCTGTGTGACCCTGCACAGATCATCTAACATCTCACAGCCTCAGCTTGCGCAGCTGTAAATTGGAACAATAATAGCACTACCTCCCAAAGGAGTTGTCCTAAGGCTCAAATGAGATCCTATCTGTAAGGCACTTTGAAAACCTTAAGGCACTAGTTAAAGTCTAGTTTTTGTTATTGCTAAATGATTTGAGTTGCCTGGAGTTCATGGTTCTTTTTCCAGACAATTGAGCTTCTTTCTATCCCTCTCAGAGGACCATCCCCTAAGGTCACAGGACCCTTCGGTCCCACCAACATAGTGGCACGCTCCCAACTTCCCAGGACTAGCAACTAGTCTATCTATTGGCAAGACAAGCCCCATACAGCTAAGGAACCTTCAGCTCTGGAGTATTACCTTATCTATATGCAGCATTAAAGGGCATGTTCTTTGTGCTAATGACTTTTATTGAAAGAAATACCCCTTGTAAAACCTTAGAGTGTCCCCTGGGAAATGGCTTTTATTGCATGAGAGAATAACCTAGAAATTCATTTTGGTCTTCCAGCACCTTGTTGGGGAGTGCAATGAGTACCTGATGGACATCACTCTTAGCTTTTGACCCCTCTCTTTTCATGATTAAAAGCTATTTTTTCTGCAGCATTTAACAACTGTGGATATCCAATCTTCTCCTGCTCTTCAGAGGAACTGACAGATTGTAAAAACATTTAGAAGTGATATATGTACTGCTGGTTCAGTCCTCAGGAAATGCCCTCAGACTAGTATCTCAAATGACCTCTCATCAAGTCTAATCTCCTTCTGAAAGGAAGCCGATGTCACTGATGACTGCGGCAGGTCCTGGCGTTGTGGAATCATTTCAGAATTATTTATTAAGACAATTGTGGGAAGGAGGGAAGAAGTTAGAGCACTGGGATGACTGAGAAGATGAGAAGAAATGCTGGAAAGACTTGAAGGAATTTTCCAGTGATAACTTTGAACAAAGAAGTAAAAGTATTTAAACAACAAGGCACTGGCTAAAGGTTTGATGTGTGCCCATGAGGTATGGTCATAGGAAGGAAGGAAGGGAAGAGAAGGGAACAAGCATTTATTAAGCACCTACTATGTGCAAGGCAGTGGGCTAAGCACTTTACAAATATTATCTCACTTCATCCTCACAGCAGCCCTGGGAGGAAGGATTATTATGATTCCCATTCTACACATGAGAAAACTGAGACTGATACCAGTTAAACGGCTTGCCCAGGGTCACATCACTAGGAAATATTTGAGGTTGGATTTGAACTCATGTCTTTGTGACTCCAGGCTAAATGTTCTGTCCACTGTGCCCACCAGCTACCGTCATGTGGTCTGAAAGATGCTCAGTTGGCTAAGTATGGGGCCCTGTCCCATCCCCAGTAGTGCAGAGAGTGCTTGAGAGGTGGCAGGTCTGAGCCAGTGTATCAGCTAGGACAGAACTTTAGGTTCAGTATACACATACACAGGGGATAGTTCAGAGGCGATTGCTCAGAAAAGGAGACCAGGAAGGATTGTTTAGACAGGTAGAAGGAGAGCCCAAGATAGCAGAGCTCTGCAAACCCAGAGAAAAGAGTGAGATCACCAGTGCCAAAGGCTGCAGAGAACTTGAGAAGGATGAAGATGGTGAGAAGGCGATTGAATTTGGCAGTTAAGAGATTTTGGGGGAGAGAGAGAGAGAGAGCAGCTTCAGTTGAATAAATGGTGGATGAGGTTGGAAGTCAGATTTCAAGGAGTTGTGAGGTGGGTGAGAGAGGAAATGGAGTCAGCCAATTGGAGGCAGCTCCTTCTAGGGGTCTGATCGTGAAAGGGAGGGAGCTATAGACTGCTGGCTTGAGGAGATGGTAACAAGAAAGCCTTCCTGAATGCTGCTTACCTGGTCCAGGTGGATGACCTCCTCAGGCACCGAGAGAACTGGCAGATGGGACTCCTGAGCCCCTCTCAGGGATGTTTAACTGCTCACACATGCACACACACCACACCACATACACACACACACACACACACACACACAC
>NW_020954595.1:13277083-13298455 GCF_900497805.2 Vombatus ursinus | reverse complement strand
GGGAAGAAGGCCCACTGGGGATTGGCTCCATGGAAAAGGCATTTCAGCCATGTTGTGAAGAAAGCTCACAGTTCTCTGAGGCCAGCATCAGAAGGGAGGGTGTTCCAGGCATAGAGCCCAGCTGATGGCAAGGCACAGAGGTGGGAGCACCTCGACTAGACTGAAAAGTGCATGAAAAGGAGTATTATGAAATAAGACGAGAAAGGCAGATGTGAGTCAGACTGGTGAGGAATTCCAATGCCAGATGGTGGAGGAGGATTTTTGTCCTGAGCAATAGGGAGCCACTAACTATTTTTTTAGTGAGGAGGAGAAGTTATATGGTGAGATTTGTGCTTTAGGAATCTCAGTTTGGTAGCTTTGTGAAGAATGGATCATAGACAGGAGACCAATTAAGAGGGCATCAAAATGGTCCAGCTATGAGGTAATGAGGTCCTAAGCTAAGGTAGAGGCAATGTGAGTAGAGACAAGAGAAAGGGTGAGAGAGATGCTGTAGAGGGAAAATTCATAAGCTTTGGCAACTGATTGGATGTGGGAGCTGAGGGATAGCAAATTATAAGTGCTGGCAATTGTAGATTGTAGATTTAAGATCTTGGTGGTGTTCCCTCTACACAATGGGGAGTGGGGAGTTGATCGAGACTGTTCCAATCAGTTGATTTCCCCCAGCCCGGTCGAAGTATTCACAGAAAGCAGTGGGCAGGTAACACAGACAATGAGGAGTTATGGTTTAAAGTAAGTTCTTTGGCACAAACATGACAGAATTAAAAGCCAGTTTGCCATCAATTTTCTGAACATTGGCCATACCTTGAGTGCATTTAAAAACAAGCTTAGCAACTCTGAAGTTAGTTGAGGCATGAGTTCTGAGAAGCGTAAACCCCAGATACAGAGAAACAAGCTGTCAATGGTAGAAGAACCCACCTCTCGAGAGAGCATCACTCTTTGCCTTTTCCCTTGCATCTCAACCAGGAGGCGGGGGGGGGGGAGGACCTCCCATTAGCCATGGCATTTTATAATGGGGTAACCCACCCAACAAAAAATGTCATTCTCTGAGAGGAGCAAGCCCAGCCAAGCTGCAGACCCCCTCGGGCAGAACCAGGGCTACGCCCACATGGGGAGGAGTGGGTCAAGGGCTTCTGTCAGTGCTGGAGGCATGAGGTACCTTTGCCATGTATATTCCATGAGTCAAGTCAACAAGCATTCATGAAGCACCTACTGTGTGCCAGGCACTGTGCCAAGCACTAGGGATACCAAAAAAAGCAAAACCAATCCCTGCCTTCAAAGAACTCACATTCTGGTGGAGGAAACAACAACATGCAAACAACTACCTATGATTTGGGGTGTGTCCACTCTTCAGACTGATGCTGTGTGTAGTTGTGGGAAGGTTCAGCCCAGGGATATAGGAGGAATGTTTATGCTTTTCCATCTCGGTATACGTCTTCAATGCTAGCTAATTATGTCTGCTGTTCTTCAGTCATTTTCAGTCATGTCCAGCTCTTTGTGACCCCATTTGGGGCTTTCTTGGCAAAGATCCTGGAGTGGTTTGCCATTTCCTTCTCCAGATCATTTTACGTATGAGGAAACTGAGACACACAGGGTTAAGTGACTTGGCCAGGGTCACACAGCTAGTAAGTGTCTGAGGTCAAATTTGAACTCAGGTCTTCTTGACTCCAGGCCCTCCAGGAGCTATATCCACTGAGCCACCAAGCTTGACTAATAAAGATATGTGCACTAATGGGGCTATAGGAGCTAAAATTTTAGGAGTAAGGGTTCACAGACACCTGAAGCCTAGAAAGAGTTTTGTGCGCGCGCACACACACACACACACACACACACACCAGGGACCCAAGCTACAAGCACAAGTTGCAGGGACAGCCCGGGGAGGGGGGGTGGTACATATGAATATGTAACTTAACTCTCACAATAATTGTGAGATGCTCGTGAAGTGTTATTCAGAGGAAGTCTGAATGTGAGACCTTTGTCCAATGGCTACTTAGGACATATTACTCATGGAAATGAACCATGTAAAAATTAGCATTCTGCTCTGAATGAAACCAGGAGCCATGATAATATTGCCACCAAATGGAAGGCTAGCTCCCAAGTTCTCCTTGGAAAGACAAATAGAAGAGCTGAGGAGATCTCACTTCCTCCTGCCCCCACAGACACCGAGTGACACCAGCTCTTAGGGTGCTCCAACACCAGACCTTCCAGGGAGCATAAGCAAAAAGGTGACGTGAGGATAATTGCATCCCATGCACCAACGTGCCATGAATGGAGAGGCAGAGAAATGATGCTGAGAATTTCCCAAGGTCTTCCAACCAAGTCTACATTCTGACACTCACCAACTCCTGGTGGACAGGAGAGGACAGCAGAGACAGGGAATAAGCATGGACAGAGTACCTACTATGTGCCAAACACTGTACTGTGTTGTTGTTTTTTACAAATACTATCTTGTTTGATCTTCATAATGACCTTGCAAAATAGTTGCTGTTATTATCCCCGTTTTACAGCTGAGGGAACTGAGGTAAACAGGGGTTAAGTGGCACACAGTAAGTGTCTGAGGTCAGATTAGGCCCATCACTCTATCCACTGCTCCACCAGCTGGCTCTGAAGAGTCAAAATCTTTGAAAACCTCAGTTCAGGATTAAAAAATGGAAGAGAGATATTCACTTCCTAAGCATCTCCTGTCACATGGTCTCTGTTTGATTGCCCTGGGGCCATCACCTCCACTCCTTCCCCACTAGAATATTGTACTCTGCCCCCTGGAATCACTCTGGCTTAGATTAATCCCCTTGCACCTTATCTTGCTCTGTCCTAGCCCCTACCCCCACACCCCCAACCGTTTTGGAGAGCAATGTGGAATTATGCCCAAAGAGTTATTTAAGCTGCCTCTACCCTCCGACCCACCAATACTACTACTAAGTCTGTATCCCAAAGAGATAAAAAACTAAAAGGAAAAGGACCTATGTATGTGCAGAAATATTTATAGCATCTCTCTTTGTGGTGGCAAAGAACTGGAAATTTCGGTGATGTCATCAACCCGCGAATGGCTGAACATTGTGGCATATGATTGTGACAGAATACTGCTGTGCTAAGAGGAATGATGAGCTCAATGATTTTGGAAAACATGGATAGACTTGCATAAAATAATAAAGATCAAAATGAGCAGAATCGAAAGCACATTGAATGCAGTCACAGCAGTAGTGTTTTAAGAACAACTTTGAGTAGTCATTTTGACTATTATAAATACCCAAATTAACTACAAAGGACATATGAAGGAAGACACTATCTGCAGCCAGAGAAAGAACTGATAAGGAGAAGTATGTATAGAATGACTTTACATCTACATAACATTTGTGTCTAATGGTAACCATCTCTAGGGAGGGGCAGGGGGGAAGAAATTTACATGATAACTTTATTATATATTTAGAAGGGATAGCAAGTTGTACATAATAGATTTGCAGTTTAATGTGCAATCATCTTTTTATATTATTATGTTATTATATTATGGAAATGCCTGTTTTATTCCATAAATTAAAAATAAAATATTTTTAAAAAATTTTTTTGTGATCATCTACAATCAGTGCCATGTTATGGTTTCACCATACATCTTCATGTTCTGGCTGGAGTGCACAGACACAAGCTCTTTCTTGGGAAATCCCTGCTTGACCATGACTGCGACTTGCTGCTAGGACAGAGACGTGGGCATCCTGAGATGCTCCAGCAACTCCGCCAAACGTCAGAGAGGGAGCTCCAGGACCTTACCTCTTCAAACTCGCCTACACAGTGTTCTAACCGTGGAATTCAGGACACTTGCATGAGTCATTGGGCTGCCCTGCTGAGTGAGGTTGGCAAGCCCCTGCCACCTAGGGCTCCTGCTCCTGTTCTGGAAGATTAGTTGTGTACAGGCCACTTTGTAGGAATTGGTAGGGGAGAGAGAACTCTGTTAATATAAAGAGAATTGGTCTAAAGGTGCTTAGCCCCTCAGGGACAAACCTGAAAGTCAAAGGAAGAAAAAAAATCCTTCCATCCTGAAACTTGCTTTAAACTTTGATTTCCTCTGGTGCCTTTCAATTCCATTCAATTTACCTACTGATGGTGTTAGCACTGAATTATCTGAGAATTCATAGAAACAAAGCATTGGGGCAATGGACCTGGAATCAGGAAAAGCCAGATACAACTCTCTAAACCTCAACAGGACCACCTCCTCTCTGGCTTTTGGATGTAGACTGCTCTCTCCTGGCTGCTTCCTACCTGTCTCCTTTGCCAGATCTACATCCACAACCCCCCCTTCCCAAATGCGGGCGCACCCAAGGTTCTGCCCTGGCTCTCTTCTCTTCTCCAAGCTCTAGGTGATAGCATCAGAATTGGGTTCCACTGTGATCTCAGTGTAGAAGAGTCCACTCATCTCTGGAGCGCCTGTCTTAGGTCCCACCCCAGCTGATTGGTGACTAAGATATGACAAGCAGGCCACTTATCCCATGGCCAGCTGGCCCCAAACCCCTACCATGCTTCTGCTTCACATCCCATGCAACCATCCAGTCAGTCAGTCAATAAACATTTACTCTCTGCCAAACACTGGGCAAAGTGCGAGGGATTCCAAGGAAGCCCAAAACGCAGGTCACTCCAACGGGAGTGACAACATGCAAAAAATTATACTGCAAGAAGAAATATACAATTTAAATGGAAGGCAAGAGCAGTGGAGGGAGGAGGAGGCAGCAGGACAGGAAATGCTCCCAGAAGAAGGTGGGGTTGGAGCCAAGGCCTGCAGGAAGCAAGGGAAGCCAGGAGGTGACTTGAGAAAGAAGAGTCTTCCAGGCATCCACGTGTCTGCTGCCTAAGCTCAAATGCCTTCCGGCCACCCCAGAACAAAACCTCCCTCCATGATCACTCCTTCATATGTTCTCTCTTTCTCTATTAGAATATAAGCTCCTTGAGGGCAGGCACCATTTCTCTCTTTTTTATGTAATATTTGCATCCTCCATGCTCTTCACAGTGCCTGGCACACAGCAAGTGCTTAATAAATGCTTTAACATTTGTTCATTCATTCATTCATTCATTCATTCATTCATTCATATGTATAAAGAGCTCTAGTCTCTCCCCACCTTCAGGTCTGCCTCAACAGCCACCGTCGGGACAAGTCCAACCAGATGGACCCCGAGCATCTCGGTCACAATGTGTCCAACACAGAACTCATTCTCTCTCCCCAAAAGCTCCCTCTCTCTCATTCCATTCTTTCTGTACAGCATGCCACCCTCCCAGCCAAGCTCCATTGGCTTCCCATTGCCCAGACAACCCAAAACAAACCCTCAGGGGAGCTCTAGCTCTTTGGCACACTAGTTATGCTTTACTACACCTTTCTCACTCGAGAGTCCACCAAACGGTGCCTGCTGTCCCTCCCACACGTCTTACCACCATGTCTTTCCCAGAAGCTCATGCCCAAATCGGGAGGGCATTCCCTCCTCATCTCCACCTCTTAGAATTCCTAGCTTCCTTCAAAGCTGAGCTCACGAACACGGCGAGAATTCCCTATTTGAAAGTGACCCCTGCAGTGCCGTTACCTGGGACTGATTTTGCCTGGATTTTACATACATTGATTTATGCACGCGTAGTTTCCCCAATGGGATGTAAGTTGCTTGACCTGTTTCCTTAAAACTCGACCTTAGTTACCTGTTATCTGGTAGAGAGAAGAATCTGTCTCACTTTTGTTTTTCTGACCCCAGTCCACAGCACATTTCCTAACACATAGTGGACATTTACTAGATGTTTATGGATAGAGATATTACTTTGATTGACAATATAAAGGCAGCTAGATGATGCAGTGTAGGGGGTGCTAAACATGAACTCGGGAAAACTTGAGTTCAAATCCTCCTTCAAACACTTGCTAACTATGCCCAAAGGGCTATAAAACTGTGCATACCCTTTGACCCAGCAATGCCACTGATAGGTCTGTATCCCAGAGACATCCGAAAAAAGGGAAAAGGACCCACACATACAAAAATAATTATAGCAGCTCTTTTTGTGGTGGCAAAGAATTGGAAATCAAAGGGATGCCCATCAATCAGGGAATGGCTGAACAAGTTGTGGTACGTGATCCTGATGGACAGTTATTGTGCTGTAAGTAATAACAAGCAGGATGATTTCAGAAAAACCTGGAAAGACTTATATGATCTGATGCAAAGTGAAGTGAACAGAACTGTGAATGTTCTAGCACTTCTCAGCAATACAATGATCCAAGACAATCCCAAAGGACTCATGATGAAGCATGCTATCTGCCTCCAGAGAAAG
Source organism: Vombatus ursinus (assembly GCF_900497805.2). Taxonomy (NCBI): domain Eukaryota; kingdom Metazoa; phylum Chordata; class Mammalia; order Diprotodontia; family Vombatidae; genus Vombatus; species Vombatus ursinus. The sequence goes on along the minus strand of NW_020954595.1, from coordinate 13,292,173 downwards.
AACTTACATTGTCTGAATACAGACTAAGCAGGTTATTTTTCACTTTCTTTCATTTTTTTCTTTTAGTTGAGTCTTGTACAAAATGACTAATATGGAAATGTTTTACATAATTGCACATGTATAACCTTATCTGATTGCTTGCTATCCCAGAGAGGGGGAAGGGGAGGGAGGGAGGGATAGATACAATTTGGAACTCAAAACTTTAAATAAAAATGTTTTTTAAAAAATACTTTCTAGAGGTGTGATCCTGAGTAAGTCATTTAACCTTTTCTTGACTCAGTTTCCTCACCTGTAAAATGGAGGTAATAATAACACTTACTTCCCAGTAAAGATAAAACTAGATTATATTTGTAAATCACTTTATAAATCTTAAAGCACTACATAATGCTGGTTGCTATCATCATCATCATCCACATTGTTTTCCACTCTAGACCAGGGATTCTTAATGTCACGACTGTGAACTTTGTTTTGTTTTATTTTGTTGGTAACTATATTTCAATATAGTTGGTTTCTTTTGTTCTCCTAGATATTTTATTTTCTACATTTACAAGCATGATTCTGAGAAGGGATCCATGGGTCTCACCAGATTAATTGCCCTTTTGAGATAGAATCCTCTCTGCCAATCAGGGCCCCATTCTGGAGGATTCAGCAGCAGGCCTGGAGCTTTGCCTCTCAGCAGGGGGCTGTGTGCTGCTCCATAGGTGACCTACCACCGATGGAGGGGAGAAAAGAAGCGGCCCAGGAAGCCTGAGTCATCTTTTCCAGGCTGTTTGTCAAGAGGTTGATGGATTGTTCAGGACTCCTAAATGAGTAAATGGGTGACCAGCATGCATTTAGCTTATTTGGGGCCTTAACTCCTGGATTGCATCCCCCTAACAAACACCAGGATCATCTGGAGCCACTTTGGCCCACAGTGAGACACCCCTAGCTCAGTGGGCAGGGGGCAGAGTACGTGCCTGATTTTACAATGAAGAAAGCAGACGTCGTCCCTTGGAGGCTCCTGGGGATCTGTCTTTGTTTTGAAAGCCAGCCCTCCTGCTCACTCCTCTGAGCATTGTTTAAGATTCATAGCCATTAACACGCTATAACTTAAACATTCATAACCCGTTACAGATGATAAATGCGGAAGTTTTTTATGTGTTGGTCTCTCAATGCTCCATATATGGAAAGAGGATTCTGGTGTAAGGGGATTAACCCCAGCCGTAACCGGCTCCATTTACAAGAGCGAGCTGAGGGTGTCACGTCGTGGCTCTGCGACTTAGCTTCTTGAACAAAATGGGTTGGTACTGTCTGCCATCAAATGAAGTTTACAAAGTGCTCCAAAGTCCTCAAAGATAAATTCCAAAACAATTAGAAATTAATAGAGCACTGTTCTTTATTCCTGCCAACACCACTATTTCCAATAATTCATCGTGGACGCTCGCCCACAGAGAGATGATGCCCGGCCGAATACAGAGATTCCAGTGGCACCCAACGGCACGTCCATTCCGTCAAATATTTCTGGGTACAATGCGTGCTCTCTGGGGGCCTGCTGCCAGCATGCCTGGCACTGAACTGCACTCTGCCCGGCTTCCTCTTTGTTCAACAATGCCCTCCTTCTCGAAGATAAGTGCCAACCTTGGCTTCTTGCTTATCCTTAAAATTGGGGGAAATGAGGCATCCTTGTCGCTCTCAGATAGAGTGTTGTGATTCCAACTTCTTTGATTTCCAGAAGAATAAACAGTCCCAGGGAGAACAGTGATTTGTCTAAGGTCACACAGGAATGGTAACATTCAAATCCAGGCTTTTCTACCCTAAATCTAGTTCTCTTCTCACTTAACAGAATCTTTGTGCATTTGAAACATACTAATATGAGGGAGACATATTGGTTATTCAGTCCATAGAGGGTACACTTGTTTATTTTCTACACTGGCACTTGGGGGATATTTTGCTGGAGTTAAATGCAATTTCAAATGCCAGGAGGCTGGTATGCATGTGGGCTGGAGGACCACTTTGCACCGTCTCCCAGCTCCTTGGGAGTCCTTGGCCCAGAGTGCGGAAACCATTGGGGTAACTCACTGGCTGAGAATGAAGGGGGGAAACAGAAGTGGGTAGAATTGGGAGTGCCTTTCCAACTCCATGCCCAGAGAGAGAAGAGAGGTAGAGAGCTCAGGAGACGGATCCCGGGCCAGGGCTGAGCCTGAGGAGTCAGGTGGAACCAGAGCTCCCACCTGGCTGAGCAGAGTGAGCAGGGCTGATGACCCTGCACCTGCTTCAACGAAAGTCTGAGGCTGGAAAGTCTTTCCAGGTTTATTATGCATCATTTTCCTTCAGTGACTATACTTGTCAATTAAATTGGCCTCCTTGCTGCTTCCAGAATGCAATGCTCCATCTCCCACTCCTGAATCTTTGCACTGCCGCTACCTCATGCCTAAAGTGCCATCCCTCTTCACCGGCCCCTCAGAATCCCCAGCACCTAAACTGCCCAAGAACCCTGGCTCTCCCACCTACTTCCTGGGTAACCTTGGACAAGGCCCGCCCTTTCTCTGGGCCTCAGTTTCCTCATCTGTAAAATGATGAACTAAACAATCTCTGAAATGCCTGCCCTTGATCTATGAGTGTGATTCTGCCAGTCACTAGTAGCCTCTTCCCGTTGTACTAATATCGTAAGCATGTGGCGTTCACTGATCTCTGCTCATCTTGCTTACCCCCAGGATAGGGCATGCGCCATGAGGGCAGGGATTATTTGTTCCTGTCTTTAGATCACAGGGGCCTGCCAGGGTGCGTGGTACATAGTAGATGCTTAAGAAATGTTTAGTGAGAGAAAAATAGGGAAATTTCATTCTTTCAAATATCCAAGAAGCTATGAGAATATGGGCCTGTGTGGGCCTGATTCTGATCCAAAAAGGAGAAACCCATCACAGAAGGAGAAAGGCCGGGAACCCTGAGAGCGCAGGCCTGCCTGCTCCCGCTGACTCTCTGTGGCTGAGGAGGAGAGGCCACTGGGCCTGGGTTTCCACGGTGCTGGAGCCCAGAGAGCAGAACTTCAGTGTGCTCAGAACAAGGATGGGTCAGGTTCTGTGGCCAGAAGTTTCTAGAGGAAAGCCAGCCCTAAAGAAGGAGAAAGTCCCTTCAATTCTGACCACACCAGCACGGATGTTTCTGAGGAGGGAGGCCAGGAAAAAGAGGAGACATAGCTTAAACAGACATTCAAAACCCACATCATCGAAGACTTCTTCCTCATGAGAGAGGAAATTGAGGCCCAGAGACAGGCGTGACCCACTTCAGGACCCTCGTGCCAGGCTTGACTCCAATGCAGGCAGAAGACAGCGACACGGGCTCCCTGGGAGTCTGCCCGCTAACTGGTTCCTAAAAACATCCCTATGGAGTCCAGATGCCCAGGCAGGCATCTGAGGATGCACAGGAAGGTGTAGAGTGGTCCTGAAGAGGAGTGTGGGAAGCATCTGAGCTCAGAGCATGGAGGCTGGCAGCCTCCAAAAGAGGCTTTTTGAAACTTTGTCAGGGGCAAGAGGAAAACTGAAGCTGGGAGGAGGCTAAGAGAGGGCAGAGAGATGCAGAGCCATGGCCGGGGGCCGTTTGGCCGAACAGGATGATGGACCAAGAGGACAGAAGTGGTCAGGAGGGATCTGACCCTGAGATGAGCAGGAAGCAACCAGAGAGAGGCCAGCTGGCCAGCTCCCAGGGCCAGAGGCTGCTGCTCCGTGCTGCTGTCATGTATGAAGGGGACCCGGTCCCTAGAGGGAGGAAACGTGGGGAAGGATTAATGATGGTGGAAATGAGAGACCCTGTCCCTGCCCCAGAGATCACTCTGCACATTTACATTTGGTTTTCTCTGGTCGTGCTGCTTCCCCTCAATTAGAGTATAAACTGCTTGAGGGTAAGGACAGTTTGTTTTGTCATCAGTCTCTGCAATGGGCGCTTTCACTGACCGCCTCCAGATGGAGCCTCCAGAAGGGAAGGAGTTTGCCCGGGGTTGTTCAGCATGGGCGAGAGGCCAGATTCAAGCCCCTTGTCTCCCTGACTGCAAGGTCAGTGTCCTCCCCCAGCCCGGGCTGCCTCCCTCTACCAAGTGAGCCTAGGTCTCAAGCAGTTCAGGGCCACGCTCTGCAGCCAGAGCACAGCCTGCCCAGGTGGGAGCTGGCCTGGGTGCTGCACGGCCGCTTGGAGCTCCAAGCTCCTGGGAAATTTTTCCATGGATGTTTCTGGACAGGGGCCAGTCCTTGCAGCATCTCTCTTCACGTGACCTTCAAAGTCTACATGGAGATGCTAACGTTGCCCAAATAAAACCTTCTAAATTAAATAAAAACCTTAAAATAATAAGAAAGATGCTTCAAAACCTGGGATTCCAGAAATTTCCTTTAAACTTCATGGAAAAGCTTTCATTGAAGTTTTGCTCAAGCAGTTGTCCTCATGGAACAGGTATGAAGAAGCCCAGATGGACAGCTCAGCTTGGTGACCACTCAGGCCTTCTGACTCTTCTTTTGAACTCCTCCAGCAACTTTATCATCACCACCATCAATTCTTGGTGATACGTCCAACAGCATGGAGTGCTGGGCTGGGTCGCCATGAGCTCCACACTGAGAGAATCAGTGGCACCAGGCCCTGCCCTGTCCTGCCCTCTAGGAGCTCACAGAAAGAGAATCCCAAGGTTTCTTAGCCAAAGACAGTGAAGACTGGGTACCAGAAAATGCTAGCTGCTGCCTGGGGCTGCCTAGACAGGTCTAGGGCACCAAAGAAGGGTAATGAGTGGCAGGGAATAGAAGACTAAGAAAGTCAATAATCTCTCCCATCCACCTGCCCTCTAACTCCCTTCCCATTAACCGCAGGTCTGAGGAGGAATTAGCCAAGGAGTGTCCAGGGCTGATCACGAGAAGGACATCTCTGGAGCTCACCAAAAACTCAAATGCCCCCACTCAGGGATTCATCAGAGACACCACAGCCAGTTTGGGCAGCTGAAGAGAAGAGATAGATGTCGGCAGATGGGCGTTGAGTCAGTGACAGGAATGCTGGCCCAGGCGTCTGCGGTGCGGATCAGAGGACATTCTATCTGCCAGAAATTTCTCTTAGTGACTTAGCTGAAGAACAAACATCACTAAGCTTACAGAAATGTGATTCCATCCCAGAGGGTCAGTCATAGAATGGCCCCAAGCATCATCTGTACAATCCCACCATTATACATAGAGACCTGAAGCTAAAGAGGCTGACCACTAAAGTCATGGGGACTTGAACTCAGGTCTTCTGATATCCTGTCCAAGATTCTTCTTCTAAAACCAAACCGTGGTCCCACTTCTACTGACCAGTATCCTCCTGACCATCAACCCTTTCCCTGCCTGGATGATGGGGGTAGGAGGGATAAGTCATAATAAGTGCTTGCAGATGACACCTAGATTTGAGAACCTGGGAGACTGGGGTAATGGTGGTACCCTCAACAGTAATAGGGAATGGGGCAGCTAGGTGGCACAATGGATAGCACTCCAGCCTTGAAGTCAGGAGGACCTGAGTTCAAATCCGGTCTCAGACACTTGACGTTCACTAACTGTGTGATCCTGGACAAGTCACTTAACCCCGATTGCCTCAAAAAAAAAAAAAAGACATAGTAACAGGGAAGTCTGAAAGAAGGGAAGATTTAGAGGAAAGAAAATTAGTTCAGTTTTGGTCATGCTGAGTTTCTGATGTCTATGGCACACCCAGTTCAAGCTGTATGAGAGGCAGTTGCAGATGGGATACTAGAGGCCAGCAGCCTCTTGCCAAGGTACATCACAACACTGGCACAGTAGGGTGTAACCTTTTGAGGGTATCAGCTATTGCTCACTGAAGATTTCTTTCCCTAGTGCCTGGTGCAGTACCTAGTTCTTAGTGAGCACTTAATGATGTTCCCCAGAATGGACCAGATGCGGAGATGAGCGTCAGCCCAAGCTCTCAGGGTTCACACACCAGGAATGGCATTTCTCTCATGCTGGACTGGGCAGAGTGGGTGAGAGCGACACCATCTTGGGCAAGGCTAGTCAGAGCAGAGACTTCTCAATTATGTGGCATCAGGTTCTTGATTCTACTGCTCTCCTGTGAACCCCAAGAGCTAATCAAGGCTGATGAGCTGCATCTGCCAGCACAGATCTCTCAGAGTGATTAGTGATTGGAATAAACAGAAGGTGCCTTTTCCTAGCCTACGTCAAGGCCTGGTGATGGAAAGGACAATGACTGTCTCCACTAAGACTTATTTGCCATCTCTTGGCTCTCTGAGCCTACAGTGTGTGTGTGTGTGTGGGACCGGGGTGGGGTGAGGGGCTAAAGTATATTTTTATTTATTTCATTAAACATTTCCCAATTGCATTTTAAAGAATTTTTAACATTTTTTTTATATTTTCAGTTCCAAATTCTCTCGTTCCCTCCTGCCCTTTTCCCTTCCCTTGAGAAGGCAAGCAATATATCGATTATACACATGAAGTCATGCAGAACATATTTCCACAATAATGTATAGGTTTTAAAAGGACAAACCCAAACCCCCAGGCTGACCGAGGTTTAGAGACTGCCCAGACACACCTCGTGATCAGCGGCACCTTCTGGCCCTCATCTCCTGTTGTCTTTCATTGCCAACTTGGCAAGCCAACAGCTCCATTTCCCCCTTTAATCCCCCACCTAACTGCCCGACCCCTCATGACACTGTGCCCTCAGAGGTCACCAGAGGCCCCCTTATCACCAAATCCAATGGTCTGGCCTTCTCTCAGTCTTCCTTCTTCACCCTGCCACATCAGCCATTGTAGGCTACCCCCTCCTGAAGGTTCTGGCCTCCTTTGGTCTTCATGTGACCAGAGTTTCCACGTTCTCCTCCTAGGTCTGTGACCACTCATTTCTGTCCCCTTCCCCAGCCCTGCTTGTTTGTCCCAATGGGCCCAATTGCTCTGTCCATTGCCCTCTGATCCCCACTTTGGGAATCCCATCCACTATGACCGCTTCAAGTACCACATGTATGGTGAGCTGTCCTGAGTCCAAATCTGGGCAGGGATCCTAAGATGGCAGCATTGGAAGGGCCCTAATGGTCCATGAACCTAAGTCATCCATTAGAAGAGTCTCCCCAATGGCCTCCCTGATGGGGGTCACACAGCCTCTGCTTGAGGACCTCCAGTGCCTCTCTGCACCCTTCTTCCTGGTTCTGCCCCTGGGGCCAAGCACAACACCACCGATCCCTCTTCTGAGCAACAGCTTTTTAAATGTTTGATGACCTGTCCTCTTCCCTGGGGTCTTTTCTTTCCCAAGCTCCAGTGCCTTGCACCAACCAATCCTTAGCACCTCAACTGGCCCAGAGTAAGTAAATCAATAGTTTTTCCTCATTCATTGATCCTTCTCTTGCCCTCTGATTTGTCACTGGCCTCCCCAAAATCTGCCTCCTAGAACTGAGCCCAATGCTCCAGCTGTGGTCTGCCCAGGACAGAACCCAGGGCCCTTTTTTCTAGCCCTTACATCTCTCTAAGCTCATTGGGAGGCCCGGGCAACCACATCACTCTCTTGACTCATATGAACCTTTCAGCCTACTGAACCCCGCTGATGTGTTTCAAACTCTGTGTTATCTAATTTTGTCATTGCCTCCCCCGACACCGTCCAATACATGTACAATGGATTTTCTGGAGTCATGGGTAGGACTTCATGTACACAAACAAAAATCTGCCATTTTGTCAACCTAGGGAACTTCCAATGTGGATGCTTCCTCCACCAAAGCATATCATAACCCCCTACTAGGATTTGGTTGATAAATCTGAGGGAAATGTTGGAGGCCTAGGGAAATGAGGCGACCAGGGTCACTTCACAACTGCTAAGTGCCAAAGACAGTATTTGAACCTAGGTCCTCCTGTCTCCAGGACCAGTGCTCCATAGCCATTACACCCTTTTATCCCTATTAAGGTACAACTCATTAAAACTATCATTCTAGCCTGCCAAGATTCTTCTCAATTCTAATTCTGCCATACAATGTAATAGCTATCCCTCCCAGCTTCCTTTCACCTTCAAATCTGACAACAGTATCTTGAGGCCGTCTTGGCAGACTCTTAAAGAGCAGAGCGGCAGCCCGCTCTGTGGTGCTCTACCCCTAGACATCATCGTCCAGATAAGCATCCATCCTTTGCTCGGGATTCTTTTGATCAATTCAACCATTTGAGCATTCATCTGACTTTCAGACCATCCAGCCTACATGTCAGCTGGTCCATAGGGAAATAACATGGTATAAAATGCTCCAGGAAAAAAGCGACTGTGGCATACCTTTGGTCTCTCAAACTAGTAACCCATCATGAAAAACTAAAAATGAAGCTAGGCTAAGCATGCCTCAATCCTGATGGAGCTGTCCTGGCTCCAGAAATTGCTGTGATCATATTTTGTGCTTATTTTCATGGGCATATTTTGTTTCCCACAATAGAAAACAGGAACTGGTTTTTTGGTTTATCTCTGTTTCCCCAGCACCTAGCGCAGTGCCTGAAAAATAGCCATGGAGATTTAATAAATGCTTGTAGAATTGAATTGAATTGAACAGTAATTATCACTTTATCTGCCAATATACTGGAATATATTTTATCCAGGCCTGATGATGGCAGCTTTATTATTCTTGAAACTCTTCCTATAGAAATGTGAACCTCCTTCACTGTGGTCTTCAGTTAGTCATTTGTCCTTTCTCTAATCTTCCAAATACGTACTTGAAAAATCTCCCCCCCCTTCTTCCTCCTCCTCTCTCCACACCATTGAGTATAGCATAATGTTTGAGGAAATATCAATGTGTATACTGAAGTTTACTAGCATGAGACTGGGCAGCTAGGTGGTGCAGGGGATAGAGCACCAAGCTTAGAGTCAGGAAGACCTTAGTTCAAATCCGTCTTCGGACGCTTTCTAGCTATGTGACTCTGGGCAAGTCACTTATCCTTGTTTGCCTCAGTTTCCTCATCTATAAAATGAACTGGAGAAGGAAATGGCAAAGCACTCCAGTATCTTTGCCAAGAAAACCCAAATGGGGTCACAGAATCAGACACAACTGGAATGACTGAACAACAACAACATGAGAACAGGAGTGAGGACAGAATGTGTGTGAGCTCAACTGGGGAACAAGGAAACTATGTGGGGTGGATAGATAATGGTTACCAGAATCTAGATCGTATGACAAGGCTGGATAGCACAAACATCCAAGGAGAAGCTGCTGAGTAACGGAGGCAGAGGGAGAGTATAGAACTGGCACTGGGGAGCAAGGAGGGTGGCATCTCCCCACCACAGTCGTGGCTTACGGGGGCAGGAGAGGAAGCGTGAGCAGAGCTGCAAAGAGTGACCCAGAGAAGCAGCGTCATCAGCAGGGCACAGCGCCTAAGGCTGGTAAGAGTGAGGAAGGAAGACGTCCAAGATGAAAAGCAAGTTTTCAGATGGTGAAGCAAGTGTTTCTGAAGGCCCAGTGGAAGGGCTGGGTCGATCTGAAGGGACAGGCTTGAGACAGATGGGTTTAAGGAAGCAGTGAGTTGAAGATGAGGACCAGGGCTCATATTTTGCTGTTTAGGGGTTTCAATCCCACTGGGATGAGAATAATATAAAAGGGCTGGAGTATGTTGACCCCTGAGGCAGTGGGTCCTGCCAGAGTGTAAGCAATTGGAAAGAGAAATGTTGAAGAAGACACTTGATTAGCTTATTCGAGCCTTCTCCCCCCATTCCAGGTCCAACCTCCGGATGCTCCTGGATCCATCTCACAACATGCGGGAGCAGGAGGGAAGGCCCCGGGAATCCTTCTCCAGAGGTAGAAGATGGCAGTATGCTGTGGACAGTATGCTTGCTGACAAAGCCAGAAGAAAAGAGGTAGAACTGCCTCTGGAGAATCAGGGGGTCCTGGGAGCCTTTCTGGCTTTTCTCGGATGCTCTGACATATTTGCCTCAATTTCCTTCAAGGGTTGGCTCATTTGCTCCCTCCTACATGAGGCCTTTCCTAAGGCTCCTGGATGTTTGGACCATCCCCCTCTCAAATGACTTTGTAGCTCTTCTGGATCCAAGTCTCGGTGTGCGTGTAGTTTCCCCTGATGGGATATGAGCTCTTGAGGCCAGGGGCCATGGAACTTTGGTCTTGGCATCACCAGCACTTATTCTGCTACTTGGTACAAGAAGCTTTTAATAAAAACTTATTGATTAAATAACCTGGTGTCCCCAATGAAAAGTGACCGTGAGACTGCCAATTTTTCCCCTTCTCTCTGTCACAAATTCTAAGATTCTGTGACTTCAATGAAAGCGTGAACGTCATACTTATTACATTTGTATTTGACCTGAAATTCAGAGAAACCACAAACACACCAGCTGACAATCCCAAAGGACTTTGACAAACTAGAAGGAGGGGCCAGCTCTGAGAAGGCAAAATATCATCGGGATGATTGGGTTCAAAAACTCGACTTCCCAAATACAAGCTGGGGAAAGAGTGGCTATGCCACAGCTGCTGTGCCAAGGACCAAGGTAGTATCACAAGCTCAATAGATGTCAGCCATGGAACAGAAGACAAAAGAAACAGCTGATGATATTCCGGGATGTGTGAAGAGAAGCATTGCAAATTTTGAGAATGGAGGAGACTCTGGGCCCACCACAGTCTGCCCTGGTCAAGGCACACTTGAAGTCTTACATTCAGTACTGAGAGCTCCATTTTAGGAGGAACATAGCCAGGCTAGAGCATGCTCAGAATGAGGTGACTTGGCTCTGGTCCCCGAAGAGACTTAGCTGAAATAAGTGGACATGTTTGACTTGGAAGAGAGAAGATTTGGGAGGAAAGGGGGGAAGGAGCTGCCTACAGATCCTTGAAGGGGTAATCCCACAGGAGAGATATTAGGTTGGCTTGTTTGGACCCCAGAGCAATGGATGAGAATGCCAGAGATTCTGAATCTGGTGGAATGAAAACAAGAATGTTCTAACCACTAGACCACTAGAGGTGTGCCCCGGTGCGATGAGCGCCATTGGGAGGGTATGGGCTCTTCCCTTTCACTAAAGGCTAGATGGACATTGGCAGGGATGCTGCAGAAGGGATTGTCAGATTGATAGGGCCTGGATTAGATGGCCTAGCTGTATAGGAGAGATCATGAGGCTCATGGAAGTCAGATGAAGATGGGGAGGAGCACTTCTAGCAATAGAGTGGACTGGGAGCAGCAGCATATGTGAAGAGAAAGCATGAGAAAGAGTCAGTAACAGAATGTGTTATGCAATACATTATATATTATATTATTATGCCAATTATATTGTATTATACCAACAATACACTATAGGTTGTGTCATTATATGTTCTATATTATTATATCACTATAATATATTGTGTATGATTTTACATTATTTATAATTATATATCCTATGATTACATATTATATTACTATACATGCCAACAGTATAATCCCATGAACAGATAGGTTTTGATCCCAAACCTTCCTCTCTTCAAGGTTATAAAAAGGAGAGTCAATACTTGCCAGGCAGGACTGAGGGGGACCTACAAAGAATGTCCTCTCCTAGGGCACCTGCGTGTTCCTGGAGACATGAAATGGAAAGACACTGGTTAAGGTTGCCCAGAAGGTAAGCCATGGGCAGCCTACAACCTGCAGAATGGTTGGAAGAGATCATGGAATCCCCCCCTGACTTGGTCTCCGGACAATGAGGATTTGGGATGGATTGTTTCCAAAGGTTTTAGCTTGTTGGGCAATTATCTATGCTAACTTGGGAAAATCTGGAAACAAGCATGGTTTTAAAATGGAAATGGGGTTCAGATTCCTAAAATCTAGCCATTGCTGAGATTCTTATAATCTAGCCACTGCTTACCCATGTTCAGACTCCTTAAGGGTCTGCCCTATATGATGGATGTTCTAATAAGCCTTGTCTTTGGCTGAAAGAAGGCTTGGGTTGAATTCTTTCAGGCAGGATCCGCGTGTTGTGATTTTGGGGTCCCAGAACCCCTGAACCCCTAAACCACATCATTTTGTTGGCCCATACAGGGACACTGCCTAACCCCAAGTTCTTCTCCAGCCAAGATTGGAAGGTATGTAAGCCTCCTCCCTCCCCTCTTTTCTGGCTGTTCAGTTGAGGTCGCTCTCCAAGCACCAAAGCTTGGAGGTGATTTTCTGGCAGACAGTTACAAGGCTGTCTCACACTTGGCCTGATGCTCTCAGGTTCTCAGTCCATTGGGTTGGTTGAAGGCCATGGACCTGGGAACACTTTCTGCATCATAGAGTACAAGGACGGATGCCCTATCCGGAAGTGTATGGTCAATTTTGTTAATTCCCTTGGCGCTAGGGAATTGGGAAAAACTGCAGTTGCCTGCTGAGGCTTACTTACTCCCTTCCCTCTACACCCCTGAATTCTCCTTCATGGAGGTTACAGGGGAACAGCTAAAAATATCTTGGCAAATTCTGGAGGTTTTGTGATTGATCATTAGGGAGTTTTGAAACACCTTTGATTTCACCCTCCCCCACCTGGGAAAGGAAGGAAGGGGGAGGGGCAGCAGCTACTGCATGGGCCCCCCTGGCAATGGCGTTGGGCTCTAGGGCAACCTTTGCCTGGAAGCATCACCTAGGTTCAGCACATTCTGCTCAAGGTAAAGGAGCTGGACTCCAAACTTGGGTAAGCACGCTCTTTTAAATTCATAGTTTTAACTGTTAATGATGAGATGTTGGTTCTCTGTGTAAAGTAATTTGGAAATGCATTTAACAAAACTGAAGTCACCTGACTGGTAATGGGTTTGTTTCAAGTTTCAAATTGGTGAACTTAACCTTCTGTATCAGTTAGGTCAAGTAACTTCATAATTTGGTTACCGCTGAAATAATTTAGGTATTGTTGGTTATTGTTTTAATGTGTAAACCAGCCAAAAAGTTTGTTTGGGTTATGTATGGCTTGCTGAGAATTTGCGAGTGTATAGAAATCTTTAATGATTGGCTTTTTACACTAGGACAAATTTAAGTTTGAGATGTAAATCCTGGAAAAGTTTTTCCTAAACTGTGATTAGTAAAACTTGCTGTTTGAGGTAAAAACTCATAGGGTTTTATTTTGAGTTGTCTGATGGGTCATAATCCATTGATAACAATAATCCACCATCTGAGAGAAATGCCACAAGCTACTCAGAGAAGATGATACTGGTGGGAAGTCAGTATCAGGAAAAGCTGTGAGGACAATTTTAGCCTCAGTCTAAGATGGGATCTTCCTGGCTCAGTTTCTCCATTATGTTCCTTTGAAAGGGAATGTTACCCACCTGGCTATTCCTGAGTCTGGCTATGAAGTGGATTTGATACTGCATGGTTGGAAAACTGAATGATCTGAATCCAAACAGAGCTAAGGATGTTTTATCCTCTCAAAATTGGGCCCTAAATCTAGTCCCTGCTTTATATCTGGGCCCTGCATTTTTTTTCTGTCAGATTTATGTCTTCCAGACTAATGGGCCATTCACCTACAGTTGGTAGTAAACAGCGAGTACCAGTCAATGTCACCACATCATTCCCTGGATGCAGCCTGTGCTCAGTTCCAGTCACCCTCCTCTTTGGGACCCCCTTGAGGCAGGGACAACTCTATGCCCTTTGCCAGCAGGAAGCAGTTTCAGAAGCCGAGACCTTCACCCCTTACTCCAAAAGAATTTGGGTCCCATTTGTTTGAAGGGGGAATGATGGGGTTGGGATCTAGACCCCAGAAAGGAAAAACCCTAGACTTTCCCACATGGCCAAATCTGGCATTCCCCTGAGGCTATAATCCCATCAACTGGACCTCCCTATGGCCCCAGGCCACTTCTCCATTCTCGCTTGGCCATGTGGTCCAGATACCTGGAATTTTATTACCTCATAGACTACTTGGCCACTCCTAGATCCCTCTCACAGTCTTTCTGTATATAAGGTCCACCTTGTCTCCATTAAGATGCTTAGATTCTTATAATCTAGCCATTGCTTACTCATGTTTGAACTCCTTAAGAGTCTGCCCAATATGATGGATGTTCTAATAAACCTTGTCTCTGGCTGAAAAAAAAAATAAAAATAAAAATAAAATGAAATGAAATGAAAACAGTCAGTTGGGGGGGGCGGGGCGGGGATTAAGTCTTCAACCCAAAAAGCAGCCAGACACATTGTAGTTCTCTTCACAGCTAGTGCTAACATTGAATTCTTTCTTGGAGAATGGCAGAGCTGCCCAGGACCACAGTGGCCATCCATCCCAACCGTCTGGGGAAGCATGGAGCCCCTTTACAGAAAAGCGTTGACTGCCTCTCCAAAATTCAGCTGCTTTTTTCTCCGAATTACCTGAGTTTTTGAGAGCACCCGGGGCATGGGGAAAGAGAGCTGCCTGGGGAGGCAGGAGGCATAATGGCAAATACAAGCTCTGCCACTTGCTACCTATGTGACTTCCATGACCCTCAGTTTCTTCATCTAGGTAATAATGGAGTTGGCTGAGTTGGAAGATCTGTGAGCTCCCCTCCAGCTCTAAAGCCATGGTCCTATGACCATGGACAAGATCCAAGTAAGGACAGAGCTGTGGGCCACAATTATCTGGATCTCCTTGGCAGTCAGGTTGTAGCGCCACGAAAATTAATGCCAGCTTCATTTTCCTTTGGCTGGGTAGAAATAGGCCGTGCTTAGTAACAGACTAACAGCTTCTGTCCCTGGCAGAGAAATGTCCATTTACAGCAATATTTCATTGACTCCGAGCTCGACAAAAGGCAGAATGGAAAAAGAAGAAAGAAAGAGACGGGCTAGGAAGCATGAGCTGTCCCCCCTCTGTAAGATGAAGGAGCGGGGCGGGATGGTCGCCACGGCTCCTGCCGATCGTCTCTCAGCTCTCCTCCTCCTTCACGTCCCGTCGTTCGGAACCGCATTCTCCAGCCGGCCGCGGAGCGGACCCAGGCCACAGCGACTGCGTCTGAGGCGCCCGCAGGGCAGAGAGGCTCCCGGGCTCACGCAGCGCTAACACGTCTGCCCGGGGCTTCCTCTCACTACTACGACAGTCCGAGCAAGCCGTTCAAGTCCGGAGGAAGCCCCTTCTTCGTCCCTCCCTCCCGCCCTCCCTGGCTGCCCCCGGTGCCTCCCGCCCTCCCTGGCTGCCCCGGTGCCTCCCGCCCTCCCTGGCTGCCCCCGGTGCCTCCCGCCC
>NW_020954595.1:13276238-13277073 GCF_900497805.2 Vombatus ursinus | reverse complement strand
TCCCGCCCTCCCTGGCTCCCCCGGTGCCTCCCGCCCTCCCTGGCTCCTCCGGTGCCTGCCCAGGCTGGGCGAGCCGCCCCGGGATCGCCGGGACCGGCTAGGATGAGCCGCGGAACCTCAAGTGACGAGGACGGGGGACCCACCGGGAGGCCGACGGAGACCTGAGCCGCGGACGGAGCCGCCGCTGGCCCGCTTCCCTGGACATAGAGCTGCCCAGGGAAGCGGTGAGGGCAAAGGAGAAGGGGGCAGGGCGGCACAGAGCAGGGAGCCAGGGAGGGGCGCAGGGAGGGAGGAGGTATTAACAAGGAAGAAGCGCGAGCCCCAACGTCAGCCCTCCCAGCCCTGCTCACTGATTCAAAGTGCGAGCAGAGTTTCTGGGCGTTGGGAAACCAGAGAAAGAACCGGACCAGGGCACGGAGAGGCCACTAACCCCCCAACCCAGAAACCCCCAGATCCCCGCGAAAGGTAGAATGATTCCTCCGAGCAGTCACCGGGAGGACTTGGGGCACGAGCTCAATAAAGAGAACCAGGGGGGCAGCAGCGCGGATCGACCTCCATCCCCAGCATCGACCCACAGCCAGGAGTCCAAGGTACTGCCTCGCCTCGCCTCGCCTCGCCTCGCCTCGCCTCGCCTTCCCGCCTCCCCCAGTCCTCCTCTCTCTCTCTCTCTCTCTATGTATATATATAATATATATATATATATATGTCTGTCTCTCTGTCTCTGTCTCTCTCTCTGTCTCTCTCTCTCTCTGTCTCTCTGTCTCGCTCTCTCTGTCTCTCTCTCTCTCTCCATATCTCTCTCTCTCTCTCTCTCACTCTCTCTCTCTCTCTCTCT
>NW_020954595.1:13259813-13276138 GCF_900497805.2 Vombatus ursinus | reverse complement strand
TATATATATATATATATATATATATATATATGTCTGTCTCTCTGTCTCTCTCTCTCTGTCTCTCTCTCTCTGGCTCTCTGGCTCTCTCTCTGTCTCTCTGTCTCTCTGTCTCTCTCTCTCTCTCCCTCTCTCTCTCTCTCTCTCCTCTCTCCTTTCTCTCCCTACCTCCCTTTCACCTCACTTCGCCGTCTCCCTCTGCTCCTTCCCTTCCTTCTCTTCTCTTCACCTCTCCCTTTTCTCCTCTCCCCTCCTTTCTTCTTCCCTCCTTTTCTCTCATCTTCTATCCCTTCCTTTGCTATCTTATCTTTTTCTCTCGTCTTCTCTTGCGCTATCCCTTCCCTCCCTCTCCCTTCCTTGCTTTTCCTCCCGCTACACCCCCATCCCCACCCCAGCCAGGGAGTGGGAAGAGCTCTGGGCAGCCTGGCCCCATTTCCTGGGGACCGGTTGGGGCGGGGGTGGGGACATCAAGATCTAGTCGGGCTCTCCCCGGATCTCCCCCGCCACTGATCTCAAGGGCCAGAGATAAGCCCCACTCCCCCAAATGTTGGGTGGGGCACAGGCAGATCCATCGAAAGCTCTGGGTTCACCTGGGTCGACCCCAGTTTGGTGCTTGATTCTTGCCCCGACACGCCTTCCACCCAGCTCAACATATGCAATCCAGTGCCAATGGCTTTCCAGTTATTTTGTTTAAAAACACGAAAGAACACTGGTGATTTGGAACAGGAATTGCCCCCCAGGGTTCTGCTATCTCTACGCGTGTGCTGAGAGCACCAGGGAGTGTGCAGACGATTCCTTACAAGATCCGTGTGGTAGTGGGCTGGGCAGGTGGGTTGGGAGTGTGAGAGAGACAGTGAGAAGGGTGAGCCAGGTAGTCTGGCCCCAGCAGATCTCTGTCTGTGGGTCTGAATGCCCATTTTCCATGGAGCAGGGAGAGGTTCATCCCTCATTCAGTGTGCCAATATCAGGGCAGTTCTAGGCTGGGAGAGGATGGGGTCCCACAGCGTTGATGAAAGTTTGGGTACCATGTGTTCAGGTGACCAAGGTTAGAACTTGAAACTACTTCTGCAACGGACACCCTCCAAACCTAAGCAAAACAGCAGCATTGTCTGTGAGCGGCTGGCGGAGTGCTTGCATTCCTCCTTACATCAGGACCCCCCTGTTCTCCTCCTCTTTCCTGTACTCCCTACATTGCCATACTCCTCATCACAGGCTGACACTTAGTTACAATGTGACATTTGTCCTTGTTGTTCTACTTAGGCTATTGTAACAGCCTTCCTTCCGCTGTTATGCCCTGCTCCTATCAGTAACACCTATGGACACACCATTGTAAAGCATATTGTTGAAGACCCCTGCAAGGGGCTTGGCCCAGGAGGCCGGAGAGCTGGATCCAAATCCCTGCTGTTTGCGGCATTGTCTGCACACGGGGCATGCTTCTTCCTTTCCTCTATGGGCCTCGGTCTCATAATCTGTGAAACCTGTGGAATCCCTAAGTTCTCATCATGGCACTAACCCGCACCCTCTGCTCTGAAGCCATTTAGAGAGGTCACCTTGTTTTTACGTGAGGTCTTGTGTGAAGAAGTCACAACACTTGCCACAGCTTGCCTCCTGAGTCCCTGGGCATCTCAGGACGTGCCGTGGTCCCCATCCAACAGAGACCAGGGGGAGCCAAAGGCAGAAGCCAGTCTGGGGGCTTTGCTCAATCACTTCAACATCGTGATTAGGAGGAACCACTTAGCAAGACAGAGCACAGGATGCCCCAGGTGAAAAGGACCATTCTGGCCAAAGCCCCAAGTTAGTGACAGGGTCTAGGGAAAGGTCCAGGTCTCTTGAGCCCATGCAGGCTCAGCCCAAGGCATCTTCAATAAGCAGGAGTGTGGCTGGCGCCCTGCTTGGTAGGAACAGAGTGAACGGGGTGGTGGGCACAGTTCTGCCTCGCAGGGCTATCTGCAACTCCAGCTCAAGATTATCAGTAAAACCAAGAACTACCACATCAAGGCTTCCAAAGCACTTCTAATAAACTTGCAGGGTAGATATGGAGCTGTTGTCAGCAGCAGCATCTCCATTTTATAGAGGAAAACTGAGGCTCAATGTGCTGTGCCCATGGTCACACAGCTATAGTAAACCCTTCTCCATGAAACATTTTGCAGCAGCTTTACAGTGCCACACACACACACACACACACACACACCCCACCCCACATACACACCCCCACAAACCACACACTCACCCACATAACACCACTCCACACACATACCACACACTCACACACATACACACACTCACACACACACAAATCACCCCACACACACACACACCACCCCACATATACCCCACACACACCCCATACACTCACACACATAATACCACTCCACACACACCACACACTCACACACACACACACAAATCACCCCACACACTCACACACACACCACCCCACATATACCCCACACACACCCCATACACTCACACACATAATACCACTCCACACATACCCCATACACTCACACACACTCACACATACCACTCACACTCACACATACACACACCAACCCACACACACCACACACATACACACACTTACACACATACATACTCACACAATTCATGCACA
Organism: Vombatus ursinus; assembly: GCF_900497805.2. NCBI lineage: Eukaryota > Metazoa > Chordata > Mammalia > Diprotodontia > Vombatidae > Vombatus > Vombatus ursinus. The sequence goes on along the minus strand of NW_020954595.1, from coordinate 13,273,527 downwards.
CCACACACACACACACACATGCACACTCACATATACACAATGCATGACATACACACACACCACACTCAGGCACACTCACACATGCACACAATGCACTACATACACATAATACATGTACATACATCTCACACACACGCACACACAGAGCAGGCCCCATCTCTTTTTGTCCTCCTTCCCCTACCTCTCATTTCTCATCGGTGGCTTGTCATGATCTGTCCCTTGCCTAAGTCTGATTGATTGGTGTCTCTTACGCAGACTTGCCCCCAGCTCTACAACAATAACAACAAACCAGAGAGTGAGGCTTTCCCCTGCCAGGTGCCATTCCCTTCACCAGCTGCAGGTGTGCCTCTGGTTATGCAGTGAGAATGTTCCAGAAAAGCAAATTCAAAGACTGACTCCTCTTTTAAATGAACCAGAGACACTTGTGGCTCAGGGTTCCCCACAGGGAATCATTTTGCAAAGCAAAGAATCCATTTGTAACTGAATAGATGACCTCAGAGTTGGCTGAGCCAGCCTTCCAATTTGTTCAGTCTGCTGGGTCTCTAAACAGATGCCGCAGCTCTGCTGTCATGTGCCAGGCCTCAGCCCGGAGGGCTTCTTGGGATCTCCTGGACAGTGCCAGCACATGATCTGGCTGGTCACCACAAAGGAGAGGGCTTGGGACATTTCAGTGTGGATTCAGAGCTAAATTCTTTAAACGCGGCATTTTACACATGCACATTTGTGTGTGCATACAGATGTTTATCCACATTTGCACAAGGCTTGTTTATCTGGCATTGGGTCAGTCAGAAGATGGCACAGAAGAGCCTTGAGGTTTTCAGCAGGACACACTCTGTGAATGACTAGATTAGATGACAGGGGCCCAAGGGCCAGCCTCTTTCAGTGCAGAGAGGCCCATGACCAAGATGCTATAGGCCAAGAGTTCTGCTCCAGAAGGCTGGTCAGCAGCCAATGGTGAGCTGAGGCATGCCACCTCATGCTAGCTCATGAAATGGGTAAAAACTTAGAATGGCCTTTGGTCCTATGAATTAATAAACATTTCAGAGGTAGTACGGTTTGGTGGGGAAAGTGCTGCACTTGGAGTCAGGAAGACTTGGGTTCAAATCCCACCTGAGACACTTACAAGCTGTGTGACCTTGGCTTAGTCATTTCACCTCGAAGGGCTTCAGTCTCCACTGTGACATGAGGAGGGTGGCCTGGGTGACATCTGAGGCCCCTTTCAGTTCCAAATCAATGAATGTCTGACAAATTCACAGGTGCCTATATTCTGTCTTTCCACAAACATTGATTGAGCGCCTACTCCATGCTGGACATTGGGCTCGGTGGCTGCTCTAGCATAGGACTTTACAAGCCAATAGGAGGGGAGGGCATTAATCCCAATAATTAGGACATAAGTATAAAATAGCTGCGGGTTCCCTATACTCTAAATAAAAGTTTCTGTCCTTCATGGATGCGTGATCCAGGATCTGGCCCACCCCACCTCTGCTAAGAGTAGGACGAGGCCCCTGTGGCGAGGGTCAGCCAGGCCCCAGGGTTGCCAGGGCTGGGGCTAGCTCCTTCCCTCTCCTATCTCCAGGAAGGGCGTCAGGCTACTCGAGGGCCACAGGAGGGTTCTGGGAAAGCGCTATTTTCCCTGATACTTCTCCGGAGGAGTCTAAGTTGGTGACTCTCTCTAGCTTAGCTCCCTCCCACCCAATGGAATCCAGGCCTTCTCCAGTCATCCTGGTCTGTGTCTGGCCACCAGACCCAGATGGCTCCAGAGGAGAGAGTGAGGCCGGTGACTTTGCAGGGCCCTCCTCACTTACATCCAAGTCACCTGCAAGTCCAGACATCGCCCTTGTGATGTCCCCGGTCCTCTCCAAGAAAGGACAAACAACCTCCCAAATGATAGTCAGCAATAGTGGTGTATATCTAGGAAAGGGAAACAATAAACAGACTAGAGCAGAGGTGATGGGCCTGGCTGGGGTGAGATGATGCCAGGCTCAGCGCAGAGAGAGGGTTCTTACGGGAGGGGCACCCAGAGCCAGCCCAGCCTGTGCCTCAGGGAACGGCCCTGAGCTTGGGGAGAAGCGAGGTCAGGGAGTGAAAGATGTGCAGAGGAGGGGCCTGGGCAAAGCTCTGAGCTCAGGGTGAGGAGGGAGAGGCCATCACCAAGCCGGGCTTTGGATCTGGACGGGGAGACGTGTCGCTGGGCCCAGGAAGGACGAGACTTTTCTATACCACTACCCTGGCTGAGACAACCCCCAGACTCCCTGTTCTCTGCTGAGGCCTCGGGCTCAGGAGTGAAAACGTGATCACAACATTTTCACCTGTCTAATCGGATGAATGAACAAATGAACAGGTGAATGAATTCATGAACGAACGAATGAATGAATGAATCTTTTATTAAGCGCCTACTGTGTACCTGGTAGTGTGCTCAGTGCTAGGAGTACAAATACAAGAAGTCAAGACCAGCCCTGCCCTCAAGGAGCTTCCACTCTTGTGGTGGAAGACTAGACTCGAAGGGACGCTGGGGGGGGGGGGGGGGGCCCCGCTGCGGCCTGGTTCTGGCTGAAAGCTCCCCTGCCTGAGGGGGTTCTGGGCCTGAGCTCCACGGCCACATCTTCAAGAGCCAGTGGGATGCGCCTCCAGGTCGGCAGCCTCAGGGCTCAGGAACTAGAATTCATGGCCTCTCCCCTAAGCCTGCACCTCTTGCGCATCGTCCCGCTTCTCATGGCAGAGCCAGCTTCCGCCTCGGCAGCCCTTTGCCTCTTCCCTCTACCACTGCCACCGCGGTCAATCCGCGACCAGGCTCCGCGGGCTCTGCTCCCACCCCACGCCCTCCCTCACCTCCACCTCAATTCCACTCTCCAGGCGCGGCAAGCGTCTCTCACCAGGAAGGCTTTGTGCGGGGTGCTGGGAATACAGAGACAAAGGGAAGTCCCCCCTCGCCTCAGGGAGCTTACGTTCTTCTCCACTTCCAGACTTTTAATCGCGGAATCCTAGACTTGGAGGCAGGTGAGACCTTAGTCACCATGGACAAGTCCCTTATTTGACAGACCCGGAACCAGGGCCAGGGAGGCTGGGACTTGGCAAGGGTCAGGAAGCTAGGGAGTGTCTCAGGCAGAATTTGGATCCAGTCTGCCTGACCCCAAGTCCGGTGCTCCATCCAATTCCACCCCCGGGGCAGGCTCCCATTATCTCTTGCCTGGGCCACAGTAATAACTTTCTAAATGAGTTCTTCTCCCCAATCCATCCTTCACAACATTTCCAAAGTTATGTTCCTGAGGCCTGGTGATCACATCACTCTTCTGATCAAAAAAACCTTCCACAATTCCCCATGGCCTCTAGATTGAAATCCAAGTTCTTTAGGCGAAGATTTAAGGCCCCGTGCTGTCTGGCACCAAGCCACCTTTCCAACCTTAACATTCTCCTTCAAATACTCAACATTTCCCTGAGCTAGGTTTCCGGCTGTTCTGAGGACTCAACACGCCCTCTTTTGCCTCCAAGCTCTTGTACCTGCGGTCCACGGCCAAGGCCCTCTCCTAATCTCTGCCTCTCAGAAGCCTTCTCTTCTTTGTGGTTCAGCTCTTGGACCACCTCCTCCATGAAGCCTGCCCTGATTCCCCAGCTGAGCCTGTTCTCTCTCTCTTCAAATATCTTGAGCTTTTTGTCAGGCTTTGTCCTTCAGGGCCTCCTTGACTCCTTACCTTGTGTCAGATTTAGAATCATAAATGTCACACACACACACACACATGCACACATGCACACATACACACACAAAGCTCTTCCAAGGGAAGACTTCTTAAGGCAAAGTCACTCTATTAAATTCTTAGCACACTCACTTTCCTGTAGTTTGCCATTGGTGGCTGACTTCAGAAGGTCACAGAATCAGAGTAAAAGGGAGGGAGCACAAAGATGCTGCTTGATCTGGCGTGGCCTCTCGGCGTAGGAATCTCTTGTGGGACCCACAGGTTTATCCCAAACCAGACCCAGCCCAGGAGTGTGTGTGTGTGTGTGTGTGTGCTCGCGTGCATGCATTATGTACTGTGTACATGTATGTGCATGCACATGTGTGTCATTCAGCATGAGTGCATTCAAGGGTGCACACGCTCCCATCATTTCTGGTTTTTGTTTTTTCCTTCAGGTATATATCTGCACTTAGCAGGCATGGTTTCTGAGCCTATCTGTCCATAACAGTCCTTTACCTGCACTAACTGTGAGGCCAGTTGAGATGGCGGGTGGAACACTAGAAAGCTTGACTCAGATGCCTTCTCTGATGTAGATGAGATGGGGGCCTGCCCTGGGGGCAAAATTGGATCCAGCACGAGCTTGGGGTCAGACAGACTGGATCCAAATCCTGCCTGAGACACTCCCTAGCTTCCTGACCTTGCCAAGTCCCAGCCTCCCTGGCCCTGTTTCCAGGTCTGTCAAATAAGGGACTTGCACTCCATGGTGACTAAGGTCTCATCTGCCTCCAAGTCTAGGATTCTGTGATTAAAAGTCTGGAAGTGGAGAAGAATGTAAGCTCCCTGAGGCGAGGGGGATTTCCCTTTGTCTCCATATTCCCAGCACCTCGCACAAAGCCTTCCAGATGAGAGACGCTTCACAAACGCTTGAATGAAATTGAAGGGGATGGAGGTGAGGGAGGGCACGGGAGCAGAGCCCGCAGAGCCTGGTCATGGGTTGACCGTGGTGGTTGAGGGAGAGGCGGCTGTCGGTAGAGATCTGGCTGTCATTCTGAATGAGGAGATCCCCAAGTGATATAGTATAGAGAAAAAAGCAAAGAGGACCAGAGGCTAGGGTCTCCGGGGAGTCCATGGCTAAAGGGTCTGTAGTGGATGAGGTCAGCAGAGGGTTCTAAGAAGGCGCAGTCAGACAGGCAGGAGGAGATCCCACAGAGCAATAACGCAGAAGCCCAAAGATGAGAGTAGCCAGGAAAGGCCGGCCATCAGCGTCACACCTAGCGGATAGACCAGAGCGAGTCACTGAGATCATCGATCACTTTGGACAGAGCAGTTTCAGTTCAGGGATGAGGTCACAAGGCAGAAGGCAGAGGGCAGAGGCATGAGGGAGCAGCATCTCTGGTAACTCCCGTCAGAATCCTGCTTCTTTCTGCCCTTCATTTTCCCCTCACTTCTCTGCCCTCTCTCCGGCATCCTCGGGTTCAGGTATGTGACTATAGTCTGTGCATGTGTGTGCACATGTGTGTGCATGTACATATGTGTGTGCATGTGTGCATTGTGTGTGGCCACTTTGCCGTCCTTTTCATCTAGAGTAGTCCCTTTGAGCAGGGCAGACCTCTCCACTGCCTATTCTGGCCTGGTGCCCTACCTTACCAAATCTCAGCAATGCCAAGGAGATCACGGGGGCCCCCTTGCGTGGATCTGACTTGGTTTGTCATTCACACTTGGCACATTGGCGTAGAAGTGTCCAAGGCCATGAGCATCATCTCTGCCCCCTCTTCGAAGTCATTCTCCCTTGGGAGCTGCTGAGCTCCTGCAATGGTTTTCCTCTTGGCTTTTCTTCTTGCTGCCCCTGGTAGCTACCTTGGCTGTTGTCGCTGGGTCCCTTTCTCCCTCCCCCTCCCTTTTTACTCCATAGCTCTTCAGATCACATTAGCAAACCTCCAAGCAAACACTTCCAGGTCGTTGGCAGATGGACTTCATCTCTGGCCCCAAAACCCACACAAATCTATTCTCTACCTCCATCTTCTTAGCCACAGCTCTATTTCCTAGGTCTTCATTTTACTCCTAATATTTCTACTTTCAATTGCCAAAGATGATGGACACCCACCTGATCCCTCACATGGCAGACGCCTTCCCAGGACTTCGGGATCCCATGAGCTGCGTTCTGGGTTCCTCCTGGTTATGCGCCACCTCCATGGGTCATCAGAAATGGACAGGAGTGGTCAGACTTCACAGATGTCCAGAGGCTCTTTGTCCCGTCCATCATGGGCACACGCGCCAGAGGGACAGCACACCTCTCCTCTCGCAATCATCACAGTACTTAGTATCCTGTCAATATGAACCTGCTTCTTTGAGCTGCCAGCCGGCACAGACAACCGTGAGGATCTGCCTCTTGTTCCTGAGGCCAGTAATGGCCCCTCTGGCTACAGATGGTGTGTCCGGGGTCCCCTTAGCACATGTGAAGCTCTTTCTTCCCCCAGAAGGTCCAGATTATTCCAGGACAGGAACAGCAGGTCCAAGGGTTCAGAGGACTTCCCCCTTCCCTTCCCCCTCTGCTCTACCTTCTCCACCTGGGCTGGATTTCTCTTGGCTTCCATGGAATCCTCTTAGAGTCTTTCTTCAGTCCTTTCCAGGAATGCTTCCCTCTCCCTGATGAGTCAAAGAGTTGAGGGGCCTTCTGTTTGCCCTTTCACCTTCTCCTCCAGAAGGAAATCAACACCCGCTTTCTCCACACGAAGCTCTTGGTCCTTGTTGGAAAGAACAGAGACAGAGCCCCCTCCTTACAGACCCTGCCCCACCCTGCTGCCTCTCCAGCAAATGAAACCACTGGCGCTTTGCCAATTATCTCTACCAGGCCTCTTCAGCCTGCCAGCAGGCAGTGTCACTGGGGACCTCTGAGCAGCTCCATGGACAATAGCATTGCCTCTTTTCATCTGCCCTGGTGCTATTCGGAGCAGGTGACCAACAGCTCCTGTCTGTTAATCCCCCAGGGCACGACGGCCCCTCAGGGCAGCTCTGAGCAGGGCCGGCTTTCTGGGGCTCACAAACTGCTGGCTGGGCTCCTCCCTCGTCCAGCTTTCCCTCTTTGGAGTTTTGTGTGCAGTGGTGACTCTTCTAGGGCTTATGCTTCTGAAAGGCAGGCTGTATATTTTACTTCTATTTAGACTCACCTCAGCGCCAGTTAATTTCATACAGTAGTCACTTCACAAACGTTCTTTGAATAAAGGGCAGTGCTGTGCAGTGGAGAGAGCATCAGATTTGGAGGCAGGCAGACCCACCTTAGACATTTATTCCCTGTGTGACTTTGAATAAGTCATTTCCCCTCCTGTGGGCCTCAGTTTCTTCATCTGTAAAATGAGAGGGCTGGATTCAATGACCTCTAAGTCCCTTCCGGCTCTCCATTTATGACTGAATGAATGAACTGGGCTCATCTCACTGCCTCCATACGAGATTTGGCCAGCCCTAAAGGCCGTGTCTCGCCCTCAGTAGGAGGCTGTCATGGATGGTAATGTTGGAAAAACCTTAAAAGCAAGACAGGAGAAAGTGCCATGGTCGATCTCTGCTCCCCTCTGCTGACCCCAACTCCAGCTGAGCCTTCCAGTGCAGTGGCTAGTGGACTCCCGTGCCCTCCGCCACCTTCGCTCTCGGCTGGGATTTGGGGCCAACATGATCACATGTTTTCCTGTTCCTTATTCTGCCCTTTGGACAAGCCATCCCCCAAGTGTAGCATGTGAAGATTAAGTCCCAAATGCCACTCTGATCCCACCTGGGCCATCGCCACGGTGGGCTACCATCAGCTGTCCGTGGCAGCTGGTCAATAGCAGGTGCTAAAAAATGCCCAGGCCCGCCCTCCCTCCTCTGGCCAGCCTCACCAGGCTCAGGCTGCCTTGGCTGGTTTTCCAAACTCTCCACCATTCAGATCCAGGCCCAGTTCAGGCCCTGACCCAATTAGAACCTCCTCCTCCCCATCTCCAGAAGTGTTGGGGAGTATTTCCCTGCTTTACAATAACCTCAGACTAGCTTAGGCCAGGGTAGAGCCACTCATCAGTGTTGCTGGGGACCACTGCATCACCCGCATATTCAGGCTTGGGTGCTGGGGGTCCAGTTGCCTGGCTTTAGTACCAAACTATCAGCCAAGCCAGAACTGCCCCCCACCTGTGTCTGTCTTCAGTCAGATTTTCCTTTCTTTCCCATACAAGATAGCTTAGTTTTCAAGCTAATAACCCTGGTTAGCATTTATACCACACTGTAAGGCTTGCCAAGGGCAAACTGTTATCTCACTTTAAAAACATTCTGTCATTTGATCTTCACAATAACCTCACCAAATAGGTGTTATGTAATTGCTTTGCCATTATTATCCCTATTTTACACATGAGGAAACTGAGGCAGGCAGAGGTGAAATGCCTTGCCCAGGGTCACACAACTAGTGTCTCATGCCAGATTTTAACTCAGACCTTCCCGACTTGAGGTCCAGCAATCTATCCACAGTGCCAGCTTGCTGCCTTTCCTGCAGTGTTCTATGCCAAATTTCCCCTGGACCAAGCCAGAATCAATTTGAAGGTGAACTAGCATCTGCTTGAAGGGCAGCCATATGGAAGAGATTAGGCTTGTTCTGCTTGGTGTTAGAGGGGCTACAGCCCAGGAGACATACCCCAACCATCTGAGATGCCCAACGGTGGAAGGGTTGCCCTTCCTCGAGGATTTCAAATGGGGGCTGGCAGACAGTGTGTCATGGTGAGGATTCCCGTCAGGTGTGTGTCTGACCGAGTGACTGACGCGGTCCTTCCCAACTCTCAAATTCCACGGCTCTGTGCTTACGGACCCAAACTATAAACATGCTGAGGGCCTGCTTGAGCCCGGAGGAAAGCTGTTTTTTCAGTGGGGGATGGGTCTGTGGACTGGATTTTCTCCAACCATGGAGACTTTTAGGGTCACCTGAACGGACAGCCAACCTCTCTGACCGCAATCTGGGTAGCACCCAACTGGCCCATTTAGCCTCCTCCATAAACATCAGTCAGCTGGTCCCAGGACTAGTGTAAAGGCTGCCCGATGACACTGGTTCAGCCCTGGTTTTTATGGTGTGTTTACTTAGCAAGGATTTCCTTGGTAAAGACTCAACATTCAGCCCGGGCCACTGCAGGGGCAGCCAGTACGTGCTTCAGATGAGTCTACACATAGTCAGCTCTAAAGTAAATTTCTCATCATTGGACAATATTTTCCTCTTGACTTATAAAATCAGAAATGCATTTCCATGGAAGGAATCGGCCTGGAGATTAAATAAAAATCACGCTGAAGAAGCAGCGAACCTTTTTAAAAATCATCTGCAGAAAGGACAGCTGCTCATTCTCTGATAAAAAACATCAGTCTTCCTTCTCACTGAGGAGAAATACTGTGTTCGCAGTGGCTCCCCTGGGCACCCAGACTGGGGGGAGAAGGACTCCTTCTAACCTGATTAATTATTCCTGTTTAAAATGCCAATCTATCCGACGCAAAGCTCAAAACTAATGAGCTCGTGCTGACTGACGTTCCTGTGCTCTGTTTGTTTAATTCCTGGGATTCAGTACCTTAGAGAGGCTTCGCTGCAGCCCAGTGGCTGTGCCCCCTAGGGCCTGAGTCCTGTCATTCGTCATTGGAAGGCAGACTTCCCTAATTTATTACTATATTGGTTGAGATTTGGCTGGCATGATGGGAGTTTTGGTCATCTTCGGGGGTGGACAGGAGAAAACTGGGCCCTGACCTCTTGTTGCAAATTCCCCAAACGAATGTCCTTGGGTACATTCTGTGGAGCAGTGGGGAGCAGGCAGGGACCGTGCACTGCAGTCAGTAGGAGGCCAGCATGGCGCTCCCAGATGCCACATGTGGGACATGCGCTCTATGAAGCAAGCCAGCAGATGGGTGTAAAGGACAGCCTCGGGCCCCAAGGGTGCCCAAGCAGCAGAAATGTGGTGAAATGGCACTCGGTGCACCCACCTTCTAGAGGGAATAACTTGTGTCCAGCTCTGGCCAACCAAGGTCTGTCTACTTCAATGGATTTTATGGCCTTGGTCAAAAGAAATCAAAGCAGGGCACAGCTAGGTAGCGCAGTGGATAGAGCACCGGCCTTGGATTCAGGAAGACCTGAGCTCAAATCCGGCCTCAGACGCATAACTCTTACTAGCTGTGTGACCCTGGGCAAGTCACTTAACCCCATTGCCTAACTCCAAAAAAAAAAAATCAAAGTAAAATGTAGAATTTCTGTCTTGTTTAATTTTGGAGTTGTGGGAGCTAGTACTTTATGTTGGGATGGGAGGGAGCAGTGAGGGCGTGTTTCTTTATTTTTGCTATTTTTGTCTTGGAAAATGACCACGAGAATGTCCCACAGACGACTTCCTGGGTGGTCATTGGTGATCTTGTTAGTAATCTCCCCCAGTCCTGCCAGGCAATCAAGCCCTGGGCCAGGCGCAGGTGGATCTCCAACACACAGGCAGGGAGCAAGCCAGTCGGGCCTCACTAAGTGATTCTGCCCACGGCTGCCCTGTAGATGCTGCTGACCTCCCGGAGCTGTTGTGAGGACCACATGAGAGGATAAGAGTCCAGCGTTAAGCATAGTGCCTGGCCCAGAGTAGGCGCCACCTCGATGTTAGCTGTTGTCACTGTCTGCCAGATCAGTGCAATCCAGTCCTTGGGGACGGCACTGACAGAGGAGCCAGCGCCCAGCCACCTGGGCCCAGCCACCAGGCAGCAGTGGCACCAGCAGCCAGTGCCCTCCAGACAGCTGGGAAGGGGGGAGGCCCTGAGGAAAAGCTGGCTGGAGCTGTCTCGATGGCCCGCTTCCCATGCCAGTGCGGTACGGGGTCTGTGAGAGCGGGGCAGCCCCCCGGGGCAGCGCGTCCTATCTGGCTGTGCTCCATAGCCTCCGGCTTTGGGTAGTTGACAGAGCACATTCGGAAGTGGGAGCTGAATTTGGTTATTTTCTTCCATGACTTACAGACACATTTGTCAAACTTCCTAACCATTTCAGTGGCCCGTTAGAAGGGCCCTCCTCCAAATCTGCACCTGCATTAGACCTATTAAGAGTTAGAAGAGACCATCAAGCAGCCTCAGTTTACAGATGAGGCTCAGAGAGGGGAAATGACCTTCCCAGGGCCCCTCCAGGGCTAAGAAGCTGGGCCAAGGTTCAAATCCAGCCTCTCCGACGCTATGCCGAGTGCTCTGTCCTCTATCCTCCAGCTATCTCTGCAATGGGCCAGTCCAGGTTTTCTTTCCAATGACCCCTCATGTGAGACTGCCCCAGAGGCAGGGTAGTGCCCCTGAGCCAATCCAACATTACGAACACACTTCTTCGGGGGCACAGCTACTCAAACTCCTGGGAAGGTATTTCATTCAAGGTGCAGTAACCACTTGACTCCAAGGATTTGGGATGTGATTGATTCCACATTCGGGGGAGCAGTTAAGGCATAATAGCCTCAACTAGGAATCTTACAGGTCACTGGAATGTCGCCCTGACTCATTGGTTTGGGGTGCTTGAACCAATCTCTGACCCTGTCTCGACCCTAAGCTAGCTCTCCGTAAAACAGAGGACTCCTTCACCCCCCGCCCCCAGGATCACAGCACCAGGCCTGTGGCCATGGGCTGCAGCCTGTCTAGAGCTGCTATGCAGACATCTCTGTACGGCCCTTTGGTGACCCCCAGTCCTAAGTCTTTGGAGATCGTGGCGTCCCATGACTCAGCCATACAGCATAACCAGAAGCATGGTCATGTTTAAAGCATGGGGTCTCATTTACCAGAGCATCTAGGGGCTAGAAAAGGCTGCACATCAGTCTGCACACTTCCTCCTGTTCAATTCTGGGCCCAGATCATCATTCATCAAATACCTAAATGCCCATTCTTTATAAATCTGTAAGGATGCTCCTATAAAAAAATAGTTCACATTTATACAGTATCATAAGGGTTACAAATTTTTTAAAAATATTTTCCTATTCTATTCTCAAAACAACCCTAGGAGGTAGATGCTGTTGTTATCACCATTTTACACATGAGGAAACTGAGGCAGACAGCGGTTAAGTGACTTGCCCAAGGTCACACAGCTAGTAAGCATCTGAGGCCAGATTTGAGCTCAGGTTTTCCTAACTCTATGTCCAGGGCTCTATCCACTACAGTGCCACTAGCTGTCCAGGCTCAGAAAAGACAATGAGACCTCATGTCATCCAATAGAACAGTGTCTCAACAGCACTGATGTTTCCAAATCAGAACAATCGTCTCTCCTTCCCACTGACCAGATGATCTCCCAGAGAAGTAAAAGCCATTGACGAGGATCTGCCCCTGAAGTGGCTGACCCACGTGTAGACTGAAGACATCTTTGTCTTCAAACTCAAAAAACATGAGCTTGACCAAGAGCCCGAGCTTTGCACATGCCCTTCTCCAGCAGGCCCCCTCTTCATGGGCACACAGACAGACAGGGAGGGCTGGAGGAGGAGAGCCCTCGGGGGTCTTGGTCATTGACTTTCTGAATGGATTTGACCGAACAGCCTCCCCCAGCCATGAGCCGGTCCAAGGGAGGGAGAAGGTGCAGGGGGCTGGGTGTCCTCTGTGGCAGCAGCTCTTCTGGTCACAGGGTGCTGGGGGGGGGTCCTGAGAATGTAACCCAGTGGTGGTTGTTGATGTCTTTTCAGTCGCCTCTTTTTTTTTTTTTTTGCAAAAGCTCCTTCTGCAATCTTTTTTGTTCTTGTAGAATCTTCATCTCTTTGACATATCTTGATCATCGATGCCTAAGAGCCTTTAAAATTGTGTCTCCTCCAGGACAGATTCCTTCCATAATTGATCAGGACCAATTACTCTTCCTATTTTCTCTGCCGTTTCTTCATGGAGTACATTGGGTAGTCGGGCAGTAAAATTCCAATGTGGTCATTTTGCTACGACCATAAATAGTTCATTAAAAAACAAAAACCCTGGGAGGTCCATCTCATTTTACATATTTTATCCTGGCCTCATGTGTTTGTAATCCCACTTCCTCTAAAGTCTAGGGCAGGCTCTCTGAGGCTGCCTGGAAAGGACGTGTGTGTCTCCTAATTGGATGAGAGGTCACTGAACCATGTGAATGGATCAAGGGCTTCCTGTGGGCGGTTGGAGACAGACTTTGAGAGAGGTGGGTTGGGGGGAAAGTGAGGCATGAGCTCTGAATAGTGGACTAGAGGCAAGGCTGTGTAGGGGAAGTCAGTGCCCCTCGTATCCCTTGACCCATTGGTGCCTGTGGTCCTAGAGACTGCTGCAAGTGGACTCCTGCTTGACTTGAGCTGAGAGCTTCTCTCTCTCCTAGTCGATGAGGTCATTCCTTTCATGAGTTCTTTGGAATATCCTAACCCATTTAACTTCTCTGATTTGGGTTTTCTGCTTTCTTTGATAAAGGAGTGGACCTCTGCCCCTAGGCTGAACAAGTAAAGAAGGGACACTTTGTGCCATCTCCTAGATACGAGGTCTACTCTTCCCAGCAGTCCCCTCTGGCCTCTGGAAGCAAACAGAACATCTTCTCCCTTTTAAGGCCCTTCAGAGCCTGGCCCCTTCCTACCTTGCCAGTCTTATTGGACCTTCTTCCCTTCCAGAAGCTGTACCATTCAGTGACACTGGACTCTTGTTTCTTGATCACCACATTCCATCCCTCCATGCCAGACATTCACTGGCTGTCTTCCATGCCTGGAACTCTCTCCCTCCCAGCTTCCCTGGCTTCCTTCAAATCTCAGTGAAAATCTCATCTGTTGTAAGAAGCCCTTTACAGATCACCTTTAACGCAGAGACCTTCCCTCAGGTTCTCCTTTATGTCTTGTTTGTGCTTAGTAGTTGGCACACTGTCTCCCCTCTTAGAACGTAAACTACTTTTGAAAGCAGGTATTGGAGCTGTGTGACCCTGGGAAAGTCACTGAACCCTGATTGCCTATTTGAAAAAAAGAAAGAAAAGAAAGCAGGTATTGATTTTGTCTTTCTTTAGCTTCCCAGTGCCTGGCATATCGTACATGCTTAATAAATGATTGTTGATTCCCAGTGGTAGTTGTGATATAGCCAGAAAGCATAGC
>NW_020954595.1:13219283-13259803 GCF_900497805.2 Vombatus ursinus | reverse complement strand
GATTGTTGATTCCCAGTGGTAGTTGTGATATAGCCAGAAAGCATAGCATCGCTGCTCCTCATAGATGATTGAGACTATTCTGGATAATGGGAGGAAAGTTTTCATTGGTGGGTATTATTTTTTCCCATATACTTGATTTCACTGGCTTATAATAAACCTATTCATTCCTTTAGCCTTGTGAATCTTTGTGCTTACAAGGGGAGCTGACTGGCAACTATACATTAGGTGGGGGGAAGGGAGTTAAGCTGCTGAAGTTTTAAGGATGTCTGGGTAAAGCAAATAAGCCATAGAAATAGAAGCCCCACCCCTACTACACAACAGTTACATATGTAAGATATGTGTATGGGTGCTAATATATAAGATATAGCTTGGGGGTTGCATGCATAGACATAATAGAGGATCTGTCCCACCTTTGCAGAGCAAAAAGGATGGCTCTGCTGCCAGAGGAAGGGACAAGTAGGATCCTGGGATGCTGGGCTGGGCAATCCCTCTTCCTGTCTCCAAGGGTATTTGACCAGAATGATATCGATCTACCAGAGCTCAAATATCTCTAGTCTTGGGGTCTGATCCTACGTGGTTCCAAATGGTGGCCATCTTCAGTCGTTCTGATCTATATCTGGCCACTGGACCCAGATGGCTCTGGAGGAAAGAGCGAGGCTGGTGACCTTGCACAGCCCTCCCTCGCATCCAATTCACTTGCAAGTCATGGCGTCTCCTTCCTGATGTCATGGTCCTCTTCGAGAACAAAAAACAAACAACGAACGAACAAATGTTTCCAAATGCTCCTTCCATCACTGGGATGATAGCTCGTAGCTTACACTTACCAGCTCAAGCCCTTTCCATCACTTCCTGTTTCCCAACCACCAGTGCTGTGCCCAAAAGAATAGCACTCTTGGTCTTCATAGCATGGTAAAGATCTGATAGCTTCTGGCCTTGTGGTGGGTGGTGATCTAGACATGAAGAGCCCTCCACTGCCATTGCAGTAGAAACCTGGCTCTCTGCTAACTGTGTGGTTCCTTCCTGCCTTCTTCTGTTTTCACAGGAAGTTGGGGGTGGGGGGGGTCGAGTCATAAAAACCTGTGCAGGTTACCACACTATCTGGAGGACAGGGAGGAGGAGAAAAGCCAAGCCAGCCAGTCAACAGCCCCAGGAAGGGGCAGATCTCCTGGCCCAGCCATATCTGCAAACATTCAGATGCTCCAACATAGCTAGCTCACTCGCCCTCCTCCAAGCTTCCTGCAGGCTCATTTTCTCCTCAGCAACAGCTTGGTTTGGTTTTTGCAGTTCTGTGAGGTGGCTTTATCATTTCAAGCCTCTCCTCAACACTTCAGGATTTCTTTTTCCATGCACTGCTTGGTTCTTTTGAACCAGGACCCTTAGACATGTTTAGGACATTGAGTGAATGTGTGTGTGTGTTATCACAAAAGCAAAAGAACAGCAGAACACAATGCTGTGAATAGCACACAGCGAACTGAGGTAGCTGACAGATGTTTGAGGTGTGTCCTCTGTGTACTCCTACTCAGCTTGCTTCAACTGGGTGCAATTTTCCTTCTCACAGATGAAATCGAGCATAAGCAAATGCACAATTCACATTATGCTCAAACCGTTCCCTGTTACAGCTATTGCATTGGGAAAAATCATGTTTCAAAAGTAGAACTGCCTGTATTTGGGTGGAGGAGGATGCCAGCTACCCAAACTCCTTTGTTCACTCTCCGCTGAGAAGCAGCAAGCCGTCCTTCTGTCTGAGCTCCATCTCATATCCATGGGACACGGTTCACTTCCTTCTGGGATGGCAGATACAGACGTGGTGTGCACTTGCTAGGGGTCCCTCGTGACTGGGTGCTTTGGAGCAATAGTAGCTGGCCTCTGGCTGTGGCCTTGTGGTCTAGAAGCTCCAGGGAGCAGGCTGGGACTTCAGGTGATTCATTTCCACACCCTCCTGCTTCCTGCATCCTGGCCATCATCCTCATCCCCTCTCCCCATGTGCATGCCTGCATCTACATACACACGTGCACACACAAGAACACACAGGCATGTACATACACACACACATGCACACACATGCATACACCCCTACACACACACAGAAATCTGGGGCTCTGCCCTTGAGACACTAGACTTTAATAAGAGAGCCCTGTCTTACGCAGAAGGCCTGGGCATCACTTTGCAGCCATCTCCGAACCACGGCACCGCGTGTGTACCCTCACTTTGAGCACCCCTTTATTGTCTTTCCCCATCAGAACGTAAGCCCTTTAGCAATCACGGCGGTCTTGTTTGCTTATATCTGGAAGGTCAGTGCTTCACACAGTGCCTGTCCCATGGCAAGCCCTGGATAATGCTTTACTTTGTCTATTAAGTAATCAGAGAAGGAGATCTTCTCCATGCCCACGTGCCAGCGGCCTAATCCTGCCAAGCCTTGTGTCTGAAAGGGGCTCTGTTCAAGGATGCTCCATTCACCTGGAGTTCTAAATTCTTGGGCTTTGAAACGACTCCAAACTATTGGGCAGAATACCAAGCCCCATCTGTGACATGCGGCCCCTACTCCAGTTCTGGGGCCTCTCTTCGTTCGCACCGCTTGATCTACTATTACCGCAGCATCACACTTCGGGAAGCCGCCTGGCCTGTCACACTTAGCAACAGCATCAGAACGTTGCTGTGGCCTCCTCCAAAAGGGCCTGGGGCCTCCATTTCCCAAAGGCTCCTCCTCTTTCCCTCTGGGGATGTTGAAGGGACCCTTCTAATTCCTCACCTGGCCTCAGGTGACCAGGATGATCGGGGAGCACCCCCTCAGGCCCCTTTGTCATCCAAGGAGATGGTGGCGAGGCCAGTGGTCTCCTGGCTTTCTGACCAAATACGGACCCACCCAGCTCCATCTGCACCTCTGTTGGGCTTTTACCTCAGTCCGGTCCCTCTCCTGCAGTGCCAGCCCCAGTCCCGCTGTTCTTGGTCCTGGTCACAGCGTTAATCTAATACCACAGTGCCCTCAGCAGAGGATACATGATCTCAGTCATTCTCGATCTCTGTTTGGTGCCTTGCCCCAGAATTAAATGCCAGGGCAAGAAGGATTTTCGTCTCAAAGTACAAAACCGGGGGTGGAAGGGAGGCAGGGGGAAGGGTCCGATCCAGCGTGCCACTCACATGCTAGGTGCCGCCTAACTCTGTCCTCTCCTGTGATCTATCACCTTCCATAAGTCTACAAACAGTAAGGGGGAGAGGAGGATTCTGAGCTTCCTGTCCATCTTGCACAAAGTGGGAGGAACTGGGCATGATCAACAATGCTGCACTCTCCCTCCCTTGGTCCCAAGTACCATTGCATGGGGCCCTGGGCAGGTGGCAATCCAGATGAGAGAAGGGATTGGTGTGGCTGCCATGAGTACTCTGGAGTGAATTCTTCAGTCATGTTTCCAGGGGATCGTTGGACAGAAAATATATATATTGAGTGACTCAAAGGCATCATTTGGATTTGTTTTCTAGTCTTTAGGATGCTCCAGCCAGAAAAACAATCATTAGGTGAGGGCCAGCACCTTCATGATGCTCAGGTCTAAGGTAGTTCACCTGGTCCCAGGACAGCAGACACAGGAAGTGATAAAGAAAAGTCCTATTCTCCTCCACCCCCGCCCTCAACAAAGGATCCCTGAAGGTTGGACTTGAGCCCTGCCCTCTCTGAAAATGAACTCTCAGTCACCTCAGGGCTGAAGAACCAGGTCACCACCATAGGAGAGGGGAAGCAGTGAATGAATGAGTGTCCCTAATTATCTCACCATGAGGGTTGTCCTTCCTGAGGCCCTGAGATGTTCCCTGGCCTGTGGGCTCCCAAGCAGATTCCCTGCCCAACCCCTCTGGCTTCTTGCTTCCTGAGAACCGGTCAGGGGAAGAGGAGGAGGAGAAGAGACATCATCAGTTCTGAAGCTTCCCCGAGGGCTGCCTGAGAGATCAGGATGAAAAACAATAAGAATGTTCTCAGCAGGCACCCCTTTCTGAACAACTCTGACTGTTAGGAAGTTTTGCGTAACACCAAGCTGAATGAAAGTCGCCTCTTTGCA
Organism: Vombatus ursinus; assembly: GCF_900497805.2. Classification (NCBI taxonomy): domain Eukaryota; kingdom Metazoa; phylum Chordata; class Mammalia; order Diprotodontia; family Vombatidae; genus Vombatus; species Vombatus ursinus. The sequence continues at coordinate 13,255,760 of NW_020954595.1, read as the reverse complement.
AGGCTCCCCTAACACTCCCTGTCCTAATTCTGCCTTCTGGGACCACGCAGAGCAAGGCTGATGCTCCCTCATTCACACACCTCGAGACGGCTCCATGTTCTTCTGGAGTCCTTCTCTTCTTTCAGCCAGATTCTCTTCCTCCAGCTTCTCTCCCCAGCTTTTCAATGCCCTTCCTGAACTGGACACAAGACTCCAGATGAGGGCAGGGCACAGAGAAACAATGAGCTCCTCAACCCTCAAAGCTGGGAACCCCAACTAGGGTTTCCCTCCAAAGACACGTATTGCTGGGGATGTATTCCCCAGCTTCTGCCTCAACAGTAAATGGATTTTCATGGCAGTCTGGAACTCGAAAACATCTTGGAGATCACTGAATCTTACTCCCCTAGTTTCCCTGATCTCTTCTAATTCACTACTTTTCTTTCCATGATCAAAGACTTCATCATCAAGGGTCTCACCTCCTGGGCTGGGCTGGTGCTCAGAAAATAGATGCTCTGTGGTCGGTCTTTTGTCATTGGTCCTTTAAATAGGAGAACCTTGTCCAAATGGCCAGCAAGGGGACATGTCACTGGAGGAGCTGAGTCCCAGGAGGTTTGACATTCTTGGTTGAACTGAAACCAGGAGAAAGAAGGACATTGTAGCTCAATGGAAGATTGACTCCAGGGGTCCTTGGAGGAGCCAAGAAAGGAGTGGTGGAAGGGTTTTATCATGAGCCCTGAAGCTACGAATGTGAGCTCCCTGTGAGTCAAAATGGCTTCATTCCTTGTCTTCCTGTCTGTGACACCGAGCATATACGTTATCCCTTCTACATTGAGGGGCGGTGGTTAGGAACATGGCACACCCTACGATCTGGAAAATCTGCGTGAAATTTTTTGACTCTCCCTTCATATCAGAGAAGAGGTCTCAATTTTTCTCTTTCTTTTATAGGGTGTTTACAGTATCTTATTGTAAAATTTGGGTTAAGTATTTGGTCATAGGCTATATGTAGATCAATGTTACGTAAAAATACTAGCCTTTGTATGTCATCTGCTGGCTTTTGCATTCTTTTCACAAACTTTTTAACTTTTCACTTATTCTGGAAGCAGTGTGTGTTTTTAAAGTGTGTATATTATGTATATTAAAAGATAAAATATGTTTATATTGTACAATACTATACTAATATATATTATATATATATAATACATTTCTGAGTTTCTAAACTTTTTCTGTCATCTGCTAGCCTTCCTGTGTTGTCTGCAGCTTCTGCAAAACTCCCCAAAAATTCCCATTGAATTTCTTATGCCGACCCACAATACGTCAAAACCACAATGGTGGTGATGGGGAAAGTTGCAATGTGGAAGGGATAACTGTAAGGTGCTTAACAGGTGCTTGATGATTTCTTATTCCATGGGGCATTTAGTCACCCCAGATTGCAGTATTAATGATAATTATAATAGTTTAGGCACCAATATTAGATTATGGGATTATAGGAGGATGGCCAGAAAGACCTCAGATGTACCCTAACCCAACCCCCTCATTTGTCATATGAGGAAGCATCCTAACTGAGGTGCAGGGAGGTGACCTAGTGAGCTCAAGTCCCCACAGCTAGAAAGTGCTTGAGGAGGCATTAGAACCAAGGCCCTCCGGCTAGCTGGCACAGAACCGATGCTCTGTGACATGGGGCTAACGATCCCTGTCATTCTTGCCTCCCAGAGATACTGCATGGAGGGTTTTTTGTGGCCCTTAGAAACCCTACCCAGAGGGTTGATAAGAAGCTGGGATTCTTCAAGGCCTCCAGAGTTACCAGCAAGTGTCCAGGGGGACCAAATCGTCTCTTGCTTCCTTCCATCTCCTTGAACACCTGCTGGAAGATGAGCCGGAGAGCAGAAGCTTAATGTCAGATGGAAAGAGGAGGAAGGAGAGACAGCTGGAGCTGGGGACTTTAAAGGGCAGATTGGTCACAGCCTAGTTGGGCTGCCCTGAGCAATGGAGACCAATCAGTCAAAGAGCAAGTATTGAACAACTGCTATATGCCAGGCACTATTCAAGAAATGAGTGATACAAAGAAAAAAATGAGCCATTCCTACTCTCAAGGAGTATATGGTCTGTTGCGGGAATATGCCATGTGAGAAGACAGGGAAATAAAAACTGTAGACCAAGTGAATAGAGGGACAGTGTGGCGTAAGGGCTGGAGAGCTTCCCCAGTGTCAAGCAGAATGGGATTCAGACCCTTCCTCTGACTCCACCACCCATCCACTGACCACGGGCACATTCATGTACCCTCTCAGCAGCCCAGCCAACACTCCAAGCTGCTCGTCTGGGTGGGTGGCAGGAGCTTCCTCGTCTGGGCCCCCTATACCAGGGAGGTCACGGACAAATGAAAAAACGCCAAGTCATTGGTGGGGGGGGGGAGTGCCGCCTGCAGCTGCCAGGTCCCAAAGGGCCTCATGTGGGAGGAGGTACCTGCCCTGGGCTCAGAAGGGATGTGAGGATTGAGTTATACAAGGCAGAAGTGAGGAGGAGGAAGCACATCCTCAATGTCAGGGGCTGCCTGTGGAGAGGCATGAAGGTGTAGCTAGAACTGTGTATATGAAAGGAACGTGTTCACTTTGGCTGGTTCAGAGTATTAAGGGAACAAGGTGCAAAAATCCCAGATGCACGTTAACAAATACAGAAAACAAAGCATTCAAATAGACCCTTAATCTCATGAGATACTTAGGGAGACAAAAATAGTTTCCATTCAATAACTATTTCCCTTTCACCGAGGACCTTTGATCACCTCACAACGGTATTATGGAGGGTCATCAGAGTTCAGAGCAGTGACGTGAGTTAGCCTGGAAAGGGAGCCAGGCTCTACTGGGCTTAGAATGCCAAGCCTAGGAGTGCCTTGTATCTCTCTCAGTTCAGAGAGGACTGGATGGATCACTGTGGCCATTTCTTACTTTCCTGCCATTCGGGTGGTCACTGATTTCAGTACTTTGGTGACCCTGGGTTCTCCGGAGTGAAGGATTACCTCTGATCCCCATCGCAGCTCCTCCACCCTTTCTAATCCTCTGAGATCTTCGTCCACATCTTTGCCTAAATCTATCAGTACATCGAGTCAGGTTAACATTTGTTCGGTCCCTTCTAGGTGCTAGGCGCGATCCTCAAAAAGTCCGCCTCCCACCAGAACCCTCTCTGGAGGCTTCAGCTCCTCCAGCACAGTGGGGAGCCCTCCACTCTCCTCTGACCTCAGTCTGTGGCTGGACCCCATCCTGCCTGTCCTCCATATCGCCCCGTGGTGACTGGACAGGAGGGCCCTTGTGTGTGCTCAGAGTCAGTGGGAAAAGACCCACTCTTTCTCAGCAGCCTGCCTTCCCTCTCAGCCACAACTTTGCACACACAGCAATATTAGCTCCTGATTTTTTCCCTAGAGTCTTGGCTGTCTCTGTGCCCTTTCCCATCTGCTGAGCTGGGCATCTCTCTTAGGCTCGGGAGTGAGCCTGGCTCTGCGTCTCTAGCACAAAACGTTGATCAACCATCTTCACACCCAGGGCTCATAATTCCTTTCCTGACAGTTTCCATTTTCTTTGTAGATTACATGGTAGGTAACTTTTCCCATTAAAAAAAATAAAAGTGTCTCCTAGACCATGAGGATGATGGGAACTGCTGCCTGACCCAGAAAACAGTGGGAGCTCTGGGGGATCAGATGCAGCTGCCGGTAGCCCCCCAGAGCTTCCCCTCTGATTCTCTCCAGTTATTGTAATGTGCAAGGGGTGGAGTCTCCATTGGAAGGAGCCCATGGGGAGCACCCCCCTCCTGGGCTTGGGCAGACAGCTCATTCCATGAGGGTGGGCACCCAGGGAAGTTTTTAGAGACAAGCTTTTATTGAATACTCAATTATAAGACATCCTTTTGAACCATCCGACTACAGAAATGAAAACTTAGGTAGGCTTACTTTTTAAATTAGCAACTAAACTTTACTTTAAAAACACAAAACTTTTAAAATGAGGCCCAAGATACTGCCCTTTCTTTGAGACATGAGGATGAGCCTGGAGCAGAGTCTGAGCCAGAGGGCTTAGGGAACACTTCAGAAAAGCATCAGACTGAGAAGTTAAAGGAAATACTTCTGGGAAGCCAAGTAGGAAGGGGTCTGCTGGAGGTCTCCAGCGACCTCTACTTGAATTGTGTTCTCATTTCTCCCCATCCAGCAAACCTCAAGGGGGTTACAAAATCTGAGGGGAGGAGGTTTGGTTGCTTGACTCTCATGGTTGCAGCCATGGAGCTGTGAGTATTGTGAAGTGTGTGTCTTTTTGAGAAGCGCGGAGGGCAGAACAGAGGTCTGGGAGTATTGGTGAGCAGCACGTCCCTTTGCAACGCATGAGGTTTGTGAGAGGGTTTTGTGGGTGTCCAAGTGGCCAGCAAGGTAGGATGACAAGAAGAGTGGGCAAACCCCAGCACTAAAAGGGAAAAGGTTCTCAAGGAACAGCTGTAGAAAGAGCGGGAGCCCACTTTTAGAAACCTTTCACCCGGCATCACGATTCACCTGAACAGTGAGGCGACTGAAGGCTGCTCCCCCGGGATGAGGATCTTCGTGTACACACACTTGCACACACCGTAAGCATCTCTTAAAGGAGGTGCATTTTAAATGGCTTGCAGGGGTCTGGAAAGAAGAGGGAAGGGAAGAGGAGGAAAGGGAGAGGAAAGGAGAGGAGAGGAGAGCAGAGGAGAGGAGAGGAGAGGAGAAATGAGAGGAAAGAAGAGGAGAGAAGAGGAGAAGGGAAGGGAGGAGAAGGAGAGGAGGAGAGGAGAGGAAGAGAGAGGGGAGAGAAGAAAAGAGGGGAGGGGAGGAAAGGAGAGGGGAGGGGAGGAGAGGAGAAGGGAGAGGAGAAGAGAGAAGAAAGAAGAGAAGGGAGGGGAGGGGAGGAGGAGAGAGAGGAGAGAAGAAAGGAGGGGAGGGGAGGAAAGGAGGAGAGGAGGGAATGGAGGAGAGGAGAGAAGAAGAGGGGAGGAGAGAGGAGGAAAGGAGAGCAGAGGGGAGGAGAGGAGAAATGAGAGGAAAGAAGAGGAGAGGAGAGGAGAAAGAAGAGAGGAGGGGAGAGGAGTCATCCTACTTTAGGACATTCCCCAGGCAGAGACAACTAATGTAATGAGTTTTAGCTTCACCATCCCATTTCAAGTCAGGGTGGGAGGTGGGATTAGCTTTGATCAAGAGCAAATTATATTGTAAAACAGAAAATCTGATTTAGTTTCTATAATTACTGATTGATGTCTGTTTTCAACCTTAAAAGCCTTTCCCAGCCCAGGAAGCTCACATGGGTACACATGAGTTATCTGTCTGCAGGCATTCCTCAAGGCATATGGGCTGCCAAATGGGGCCTGTAATCTCTGATTTACTTTGGTTCAAAGAGGAAAGGCCCTGCCCACCCAATATCAATGACACTGCTGATTAGCATAGGAACAGAGATGGCATTATCATAGACACATCCAAGATGGTGGCAGTTGGGGAGAAGAGAAAGGAAGGGGAAGTCTTCCAGCTCCACTCCCAACAGCAAATCACACTAATCCTCCCAACAGGAAGTGAGTCCTCACCCACAGGAGAATTCTTCAATGACCATCTGTGTGGCTTGGGGAAGTTCTTCCACTCTCTGGCTCCATTCCTTGGGTCATCTGTTGGATGCTCAGTGGTAGAAGGGAGGACTGCGTTGGCTTCTTTCATTAAATTTCTGGACAATGCAGTGATACAGGCTGTAGCTGGCCCTTCGGTCATAAATGAAGGGGCTGCCCACCCACCACTCTTCTCATGGGGAGCGGCTATGTGGCCCCCTCAACTTTGGAGTCACCTTCATCTCTTGCCCTGCCTTGGAGTTGTCACCAGAGCCTCACATGGAAATACTCAATGAGCTTTGGGTGCAGCCCCCTGTCCAACTCAATTGAATCAACTCAGCCTTGATCCCTGGCAGCCTCAGGTCCACTCTGTGTCACCGTTTAGACCCTAGAGGCTCTCCATCTGGGGTCTGCCTACTTTTGCTTTGTACTTAACAAAGGGAAGGTGCCCACAAATCGCCACCGACCCAACACCTAGAAATGCCATGTGAATTATTGGCTCTAAGCTTTCAGAGAGCTAGCCTTCCCCCTCAACATGCCTCACATCCTTCTGGACCACCGAGGAGATACAGTGTAACACAGAGAAGAGAACACTGGACTGGGAGTCCTGCCATTTACTGCTCCCATCATCTGAGGCAAGTCCCCTCCTTTCTACGATCCTCAACATCCTCCTCTATTAAATGACCCCTTGTGTCCAGCTATAGACCCATGACGCCATGATCCTTTGGTGAGAATGCTGAAACCAAAAGTCCTAATGAGCAGCCCTCCAGCTCCAGCTCGTTCTAGACGGAGTGGAGATCCTGTTTCTAGACCATTCTCTCCCCCTCCACTCTTCCTCAGATGACCTCCTGTAACAGATCTCCATGTGCCTCACAGAATGGCTGTGGAGAAGATACCTGCAATGGGAATTCACTTGATTCTCCAATTTATAGTCATGATCAGAGCATTCAAAGTGGTTTCTGGAAAGAAGTCATCAAACACAGGTGCTCATTTAGCAAGTGGCACTCACACACACACACACACACATGCATGTACACACATGCACACACTCACACACGCACACACATGCATAGGCACACACCCTCCTTGGTTTTAACCAGACAAATGATAAAAGGCAGATGCAGAACCAGGGGTTACTGGAACAGGAGTTCAGACTGATGATGCTGTCATGCTCCTCCATGCAAGTTTTCATTGGACTTTAGAAGCTGCTTAGCTGAAAACTTAGCTGCCACTGTCTGGGACCCCAAGGGCTGCTAACACATGCTCAGGCCCTGCCCCACCAAAGAAAGGAAGGGACCGATTCCATAGAGTCCCAGCAGCCCAACTCAGAGAATCCCCAAAGCTCAGATCAGAGTCGAGTGGGACTTCAGCCAGCACCTGGTCCAGCTCAGACCCAGCCACGACCCTGGCTACAGCCCCTCCCCCACTCCCAAGGTCATCTAGCCTTGACCTGAGAATCTCGGAAGCACAAACTGCTGCCTCCTGAGGAAACCCCTTCCACTCCAGGTGAGCGCTAATTGTGAGGAAGTTTCGACTTGAATTAGGGCTAAATATGCCTCCATGCAGCTCCTCCCACTCCCCCTGCCCCTCTTCTGGCTATGCCTTCAGAGGACCAGCAGAAAAAAACACTCCTTCTTCCCCAGGACTGCCTCTCAGATACTCAAAGGCAGCTGCCATGCCCAACCTCAAGCTTTCCTTCAAATGATCATACAGCATGAATCCTTCACTATCCACTATCTTTCATCTACTATCTAATGTATTAATGTCCTTATCATAGATTTAGAGCTGGAAGAGACCTTAGAGACCATCCAGTCTGACACTTCACTTTACAAATGAGGAAACTGAGGCCTAGAGAAAAGTTAAGTGACTTGGCCAGGGTCATACAGCTAGTCAATATCTGGGGTGAGATTTGAACTCAGGTCTTTCTAACTCCAAGCCCAGTGCTCTATGCTTTATTCTGTGCTGTCCTTCCTGAACTGAACCTAATCATCCAGAGGTGATCTGACCAAGGGCAGAGGGACTAACTCTTTTCTTGTTTCTTTGAACGTAGCCCAAGATCAGCTCCTGAATCTTTCACGCCCTTAGCTTTCAGCCCAGAGTGACTTTCTGATCTTCACACGGCTGGGGAGCCATAATTCTCCCAAAAGACACTTGAAAGTCCATTTTTAGCCCAACGATGCTGCTTCATTTATCTCAATAGCTTGTCACCTTCTTTGTAGATTTAGCTCAGCCTGCCTCAATCCTGCATGACGCTGACTCTGTCTCCTAGCATGTTAACCATCTTTTTCAGCTTAAAGTCAGCTGAAAATGTTGCAAATGCTTTCACTCGTGTCACTGATAAAAATGTTGTTACCTAGCATTACCTGGGCCAGACAGGTCCCTGAGAACCCCCCAGAGATGCCCTTCCAAGCTGGCATCAAACCCTCAATGACTGTTCTTTGGTTCTCTCCAGTTAACCACTTATGAAAATGTGTACTTACACTATCATCTATATGGCATCTCTCCACCTTACCCACAAGAATAGCAGAGATACTGGCTAAAATCGAGGTAAACCAAAGCTACGGCATTTCCCTGATCCACCATTTTAATAAGTCTGTCCAAAAAGGACAAAAGCTTCATCTATCAAAACCTGTTCTTCATTAAAATTTTTTTCAGATCCACATTCTCTCTGTCCCACCTCCCCCTCCCCAACTGAGAAAGTAATAACAAAACCCCTGTTACAAACTTGTACAGACAGCCTGTTCTTAGTCTAACTAGACCTAGCTTAGGGATCCTTTTCTAAGTGTTCATCAGCCACCTGTTTGATAAGACATTCTACAATTTCACTACAGGCTCAGCTCATTGACCTAGAGTTCACAGACTCTATTCTCATTAAAAACAACGAAGAACAAAACAAAACAAAACAAAAAAATAGGACTGTGCTATTCACCACTCTGCTTCTGCTTTTCTGCCTGATTTCAGTGATGTGGAACACGGTGCCCCTCCCAGGTGAAACTCATCAGCTCTAATCTCACCGCCTCCCTCGGCTTCCTGTTCCCTCTGTTCTGAGGGCTGGAGGGTGGCGTACTGAACTCCCTCCATGCCTTCCTTTATCGAGGGCAGAAACAGGACTTTTCAGCTCGATCCTCTCTGCATCTGATCCTCTGCCTGGTTTCAACTACACAAAGCATGACGCTCCTGCACCAGACGCTCCCTGGGCCTCACCCGTGTTTTTCTGGCTCTGCCCCCCTCCCCCCATTAGAGTGTAAGCTCCAAGAGGGCAGGGACTGTCTTTCATTTTATTAATTGTATCCCCAGCACCTAGCACAGTATCTGGCACACAGTAGGTGCTTAATAAATGTTTATTGGATTGGATTGGCTTCTCCAGGCCTGCAATACCTCTCCTGCTCTTCAGGATTTTTTGAGTTTCATTGATGGGCTCAGTTACCACACCTTTGAATTCTTTGAGTATCCATGGATATAGTTCACCTAGATCAGGTCATTTGAACTCACTCAGGGCAGCCAGGTGCTCTCTTACTGTCTGACTCCTTCGAATCTTGTTCAATCCTTTCCAATCTTAAGGTCATTATTCTCCTTGGCACAGATAAAAAATATATGTGAGTGGCTCTGCCTCATCTGTGCAGTCGGTTTGAATCCTCCCCACCACCCTGAGCCACGACCTGAGCATTTCTTTAAGCCCTTTTGCCCAATACAGCTGGGGGGAGAAAGGGGAGGGGAGTAAGCCTCCAGCTTGTTCATTGGGACCTGGAGCACTCCCAATTCTAGTGCACGTAACATCTTCGTATCCATTCCAATACCTGGAGATGATAGCAATTCAAGGAATGTTCTATAAAGAGCAAAGTGGTAAGTGAAGGATACTTAACCTAATCATAAGGGGAAAATGGCTTCTATCAGTGTTCAGAGAGACACCTCATGGCCTTCCTAACCATCAGCCATCTATAAAAACAATATATTTAAAAGCGCTTTGCAAACTCTGACAGGCTACATAAATGCTAGTTTTTACTGTGATTGTCTAGGATTGATTTATTGCTTACTATGCTAAGTACTTTCCTGCCCTCAGGAAGTTTGCATTCAGTGGGGAAATAAAACATGTTCACAGGCAGATAAATCAAAGACGCATACAGAATAAATACAAAATTATGGGGGGGGGGCAATTAGGTAGCTATTGTGGGAGTCCACTTGAGAGAAGCTAGGACCCTAGGACACTAGTATGGCTATGGTGTCAATAGAGAAAAGGGGGGAAAGAAGAGGTGTGGAGGAGGGGAGATGAACACAATATGGCAATTGATTACAAATGATGGATGAAGGAGAACAAGGAGTGGAGGATGACGCTGAGGTGGTGAACATGGGAGACAGGAGGATAGTGGTGCCTTCATTAGAAACAGAGAAGTCGGAAGGAGCAATGACTTGGGGGGAAAGAAGAATTTCTCTCCAGGGTTCCTTATGTTAGAGAGGTATCTGGGGCCTTTGGGTGGAAGTATGTCCCAGGCAGTTGAAGGTACAGGGCAGGACTCTGCTCAGGAAAGAGTGAGGGCTGGATATATAATTCAGAGTCATCTGCAGAGAGGTGCTAACTAGACCTATGGGAACTGATGAGGTCAGCAAGCGAGTAGAGGAAAGGGAGCCAAGGAAAGACCCCTGGGGATATGGACCATGGTCCCACAAGGATCTGTCTGACAGCTTGGGAGAACACAAGACAACATCCTCTTCTTTGTGTCCCATCCTTTCTCTTTCTCTCCCCTTGGAGACTTTTTCTCTCCCCTTGGAGACTTTTCTGACTCCCTGGATTCTCAAATCCACCCTGGGAAGTGGGCAGGACAGATGTCATTATTCCAGTTGTGGAGATGAAAAGACAGGTTCAGAGTTAAAATAACCTGCCTAGGATAAGTAAGAGGTAGCTCCAGGACTAGGACTCAGGACTCTTGATTCAAAATAATAAAATTTTGTATCTGGAAAGGACCTTCAATATTACACTCCCCCCCAATTCTAAGAAAATCGGGGCCCAGGAAGAAGTAACTTGGCCAAGGTCTCATGGGTAGCCAGGGTGAGGTCCTCTGTCCAAACTGAGTGTGCTGAAAGCATCTCAAATGACACCAGGTCGCTTCCAAAGTGAAGCAAGTTCTTCTCTTGCGTCTGCTGCTGATTGTTTTCAATAGAATCATCCAGATATTTGCCTCATGGGCCCTGCTCTCCATGTATGGACCTGGCCACTCAGCAGCATCCAAAGGAGCCCCCTTTTTCACATGACACAGCCCCTGGTATGTTCCACAATTCCAGTGGAATTATATATTTTTTTTAAATTATAGGAGCATTAAGCTTTATGTAAGGAAAATTTCCTTACCATTGGGGCTGCTTCACAGTAGAATGGCTGTCTGGAGAGGCAGTGGATGGTCACTTGTCATTTATGCTACAGACAAACCACTTTCTCAGATTAGGTTGGGCCAGATGACCCCAAGACCCTTTCCAGCTCTGGGATTCTGGAGCTTTCTGTTACAAGGACAACAAACCCAGGCACATCCCAGACTTGGACTGGAGCTAGCAGCTCTCTGGAGGTTTGTGGGGGGAGGGGGTGGGAGGCAGAGGAGGGGCAGAATGATGCAGGCTACTTCTCCAGCCCACCCCCACCCCGCCCCCCGCCCCACCGCCTGCCCGAAGCCTGCCTGGGGACTTTACGCTCGATCTCTGTTGTCCAGGCTAGACCCAGAGGCATGGCTTCCTTTCACTGTGCCCACATCTCACTCCAAACAGGGAAGTGTTGAGTGTGGTACCCCTTGGGGGCATCAGTGATGCCAGGGAGACCAGGCAGGTACCGAGAGCACAGGCGTCCACGTGATGGCCAGTAAGGGGGACTGTTCTGTCATTCTGTTGCAGCTGCAGAAGCTGAAACGGTCGCTTTCTTTCAAGACCAAAAGTTTACGGAGTAAAAGTGCCGACAACTTCTTCCAAGGGACGGGCAGTGACGGAAAGCTGCCGGCGGACGCGCTGCCCGAGATCACGGCGAGCCGCGGCAGCCAACCGCGCTTTGGCGCCGGGAGCCTGAGCTCCACACCCACCAGAGGGCGGCTGCAGCCCCCGGCCCCCGGCGGGGCCCACGCCTTCCAGGAGCACATCTTCAAGAAGCCCACCTTCTGTGATGCCTGCAGCCACATGATAGTAGGTAAGGCCTCGGGCCAGTGCTTGGGTCGTCCGGGGGAGCAGAGGTGCCAGGTCCGGCTGGCCACTCAGGGATGGCTTGTGCCAAGGCCATGACTGGTCCATGGCTGGGCCAGCGACATGCTATTGGGAAGGAATGGCGATGGGGACAGAAATGTGCTGCAAGGACTGGGGCAGGATGAGCACAGGAGAGCTCTACTGAGCCCCAGAAGCAGGGCCCAGGGATGCCAGGCTCAGACAATCAGTATCTGGCCAATGATTCTGCATCCAGACTTCCTTGTCTGTGGAAAGGGCAATGTGGCCAGGGACTGAAGTGACCTATCTGTGACCTGTCACTTCGCCCTCCTGGCAACCCTCCTCAGGCTGCACTGGCTGGGGTGCTAACCTGAGAGCGGAGGGTATGGGCAGATGAACAGACAGACAGACAGACAGAGAGAAAGAGGAGAGAGAGAGAGAGGCAAAGAGAGAGAGAGAGACAGAAAGACAGGGAGAGAAAGAGAAGAGACAGAGACAGCAACAGAGACAGAAAGACAGAGAGACAGACACAGAGAGAGACAGACAGACAGAGAGAAAGAGGAGAGAGACAGAGAGGCAAACACAGAGAGAGACAGAAAGAAAGACAGGGAGAGAAAGAGAAGAGACAGAGACAGCTACAGAGACAGAAAGAAAGAGACAGAGTGAGACAGATAGACAGAGGGAGAAAGAGAAGAGAGACAGAGAGATACAGAGAGAGGCAGAGGGATGGAGAGACAGAGACAGAGAGAGAGAGAGAGACAAACAGAGACAGAGAGAGAAAGAGAGAGAGAAGGTGGAGAGACAAGTTAAAGGGAGTTTCTCGAGGCAGCTAGAAGCAGTGACTCGCCTGGGTTTGGAGGCCAGAAGCTGTAAATTAGTCTGTATAGAAGGCTCCCTCCTCATTAGAATGTGAGCTCCTTGAGGGCAGGGATTGCTTTTTGAGTCAACATAAAGTAGTGGTGAGCCTTAAAGGGCTCTGCTCACGAGGCCAGCTATCAGCCAGGTTAGTTTTGATTTTCTGGTGCCTGGCACACACTAAGGGCTTAAGTCATTCTTGGTTTGACTGGGGAACTTGATTCTGCCTCTTCTAGTTTGACAATTCCTTTGTGCAAGACAACCATTGAAAATAGTGAATAAGGGGCAACTGGGTGGGGCAGCGGATAGAGCACCAGCCCTGGAGTCAGGAAGGCATGAGTTCAAATCTAACCTGATACTTACTAGCTGTGTGACCCTGGGCAAGTCACTTAACTCTGATTGCCTAGCCCCCCCAAAAAAAATTATGAATAAGCATTGAGCAATGAACGTAAAAGAGACCAGAAATTTGTACTGAACTAAAAATTATTAACATGAACTTGCCCACACTGTCAAAGAGTGAGTAGGGAAAAACCCAGTGCCTCTTGAGCCTGGGCGTGAGACGCCATCATTCTGATAACTCCTAGGTTCACAGAGTGAGGAGAGACCTCAGAGATCATCTGCTTCAGCCTGTGTCTGAACCAAAGGTCACACAACAGTGGCCATGACCTGGGTCTGACCAGCCTTTGTTGGGGCTGCCCCTCACCACCCCCCCAAGAAATCCCTTCCATACAACCAGGGGTGTGTGTCCGTTGTGATTTGATGCCCCTCCTTTTCTCAATAAAACACACTCACACAGTCACACATACACACACACACATACATGACCTCAATGACAAAGAAGAGAGGCCCCCCAGAATTCAGTCTCCCATAGAACAGCCTATTTCAAGAGTACTCTAAAGTCGGGGTAGCTCTCCTGGAAACAAGCCAAAAGGGAGGGGAGCTCAGGCTTGGCAGACACAATAACAGTCAACAGCCTTCAAAGTCTGTTGTCCCCATGATCAGAAGATGCAGTGGCTGAGAGCAGTGTGATGGTCTAAAGGGGGCAAATGAAGCTCCATATTGAGGAAAGCGATGGGATCTATGTAGTCACAGCAGCGGCTTGGAGGAGAAGCTATCCACCCTCTCCGGAGGAGCCAGAGTCTCTGGAGATGTATAAAAATAGATGGCCCAAAGCCCTGGAAAGAGGAGGAAGAGGGACAAACATTCTGGAGCAGAGAGAACTGCTAATCTGCCTGCCCAATATGGAACAGCCATGACTCCTGTGTTCCCTGCACCGAGCCTCTGGCTCTGCCAGCCTCCAGCAAGCTGCCCTTCAACAGACGAACGGAGTACTCCTGGCATCCTGCTTTGGTTTTCTTTTCACTCCCTCAGGGGACAGAATCTCTTCTGTGAGGCTGAGGACAGTGGCTGAAGCTTCAGTTATTTGTATCTTAAAATGGAGCCAGTGCAATGGCTTCACAGCTAACTCATTTACCCACCAGGTGTCACTGCTGCGTCTCACTAGGTATGGCCCCAGGGAAATCCATCAGAGAGGAGGAAGATGGTGAGTGGAGAGCCCTACTCCAAATCACCAAAAGCACCAGATTCTGGGAAGGGCCATGTTCCCTTGGTGTTCTGCACACCACTCCACAGTAGAAAGTGCCAAACTCTGGTTCTCAGAGAACTGGGGACTTCCTGGCCCCCACCAGGACAATTCTGGGCCTCCCATCCAGTGGATTTCATTAAGCCCTAGTCAGGAGAGGAAGGCGTAATGGAGTCCACCACACAGGCAAGCAGACAACTTTCTGCTACATGAAGTTCTTACTTCATGGAAGGAAATATATTTTCACAATCACCACACTGACCATGTGTCTAAAACTTCTTCAAGATGTAAGTAGTAGGTAGTAATTAGGGACACAGCCCACAGCCTGGCATTCTAGGGCAGCTCAAGGTGTCTAGATGTAGACCCACTGCTCCCACCAAGAACTATAACCAGTGCCAGGGGGGGAATCAACAAAGCTCCTCTGTGCAGGATTAGCAAATCTCTCGAGCGCAGCCTCTGGACTCAGTCACAGATTCTTCCATAGGTCCAGTCCAGCACATCTGGGTGCTCTCTAAGTCTTGCCACCTCAGGGGCCAGTCTTTTCTATTTGTTATCCTATCACAGGCTGGGTCCTCTGGCTGTAGCTGCCTATCGCTCATAGAGTTGGACAGTGAATGCAAAGGCAGGCCCCAGCATGAGGACTACACAGGCATTCTTCCCCCACCTCTGATCCTCTGTTCTATCTATCTACCTATCTACCTACCTACCTACCTATCTATCCATCCATCCATCTATCCATCCATCTATCCATCCATCCATCCATCCATCTATCCATCCATCCATCTATCCATCCATCCAGTCAGCCAGCCAGCCATCCACTTAGCTAGCCAGCCATTCAGTCATACCCTTAGTCCTCAGGTTAGCACCTTAACCAGACTAGTCTGAGGAGGGTCTACATCCTTTCTACAACCAGGGCCACAACCTGACCCCCCTAGTCTTTGCTTCTTTCCTCTTGGTCTTAGCAACTGATGTTCTACGAGCAGGACCCATAGTTTGCTGAGGGGACATTACCAGAACCACCACCACCCTGGCTGCGTGATGGCCCTGGAGCACCAGGATGCCAGGCTCAGACAATGAGTCGTTCAGTGACTCTGCATCCAAACTTCCTTGTCTGTTAAAAGGGAAACATGACCAGGGACTCCTGTAGAAGTGGCAAAGTTTGATTGAATCTGTGACCTATCCCTTCCTCCTCCTGGCAATCCCTCTCAGGCTATGCTGGCTGAGGGACTAACCTGAGAGCTAAGGGGATAGATGGATGGATGGATAAATGGAGAGAGAGAGAGAGAGAGAGAGAGAGAGAGAGAGAGAGAAGGAGAGACACAGAGAGAGACAGAGAGAATAGGTACGTATATAGATACTCAGTTATTATGCATGTATTATGTACCAGGCACTGTTAAGTGTGACATATGTAATTTGATTTCCATCTAAAAGGAAGATTTACACTCAAATTCGTAGGGATTCTGCACTTAGCAGAGCAGCTGCTAAATGGCTCGTGCTTATCCAGCCAGCCAGAGAACAGAACTCCAGCAATGGGCTAGAGCCCTGCGCAAGGAAGGGTCCTCCTTTCCTGTGGCTCCCAGTGAGCTCTCACGACACAGGCAATGGGACACCTAGCAATATAAGGACAGGGTCCACTGCAAGTGTTTCTGAGAAAGAAGATGAAGTGCAGCAAAGGTGTTCTCTATCAGAACAAGTATAAGAAAAGCACAACTGGAAAAAAGGCGAGGGCAGGGCAGG
This sequence comes from Vombatus ursinus, assembly GCF_900497805.2. Taxonomy (NCBI): domain Eukaryota; kingdom Metazoa; phylum Chordata; class Mammalia; order Diprotodontia; family Vombatidae; genus Vombatus; species Vombatus ursinus. The sequence continues at coordinate 13,239,856 of NW_020954595.1, read as the reverse complement.
GCTCACCCACTGTTCTCCTCTTGTCCTTCAGCCTTCTCTCCCTAGTCCTGCTTCTGGCACGCAAGCACCTGTGATAAAATACACATAGACCTCCCAGTCTGACCAGCCAGAGGGAAGGCATCCCTCTCATGGCCTTATGCTCCAGTCTCCTGGGCTGTCGTGGGATGACCACAATGTCTCCTTTCTTCCCTCCTTGTGTCTCGTGTTCTGTGTGTGTGTGTGTGTGTGTGTGTGTGTGTGTGTCTCCCCCTCCTCACTCCCAACAACAAAGACTTTCTTGTGTAGAATTTCAGAGCCTGGACCCACGCCTAGAAGAGCAGGGGTGTGGGAAGGGAGGATGAGACATGAACAGCCTTGAGGTCCTGTCATGCGGTGTATTCCTGCTGCCTGTTGTCTCCCATGTACCCCACCATAGCCATGGGTGAAAAACCCCTCCCCTTCCACCGCTGATCTTGCGTTCGTTTCCTCTCTTCCCAATCTGGGAAGAACCACAGCTCTCAGGGGGTTGGGGGAGTCAGCCAGCCCTTTGCGGGGGTCGCTACACAGCTATAAATACAAGTGAACACATCAGTCCCTTCCCTGACGGAGCTTCCAGTCTAATGGGGGAAGGCAGCACACGTAGGAAAGCCGGAAAACAGGTGGCAGGGGAGGATGGGCTCAGCAGCAGCTGCTCTTGGACCTGCTTTGCCTCCTGCACATTAGCCCAATTAGTACCACCGGTCCAGCCTGGTCACGCCCACAGCTCAAAAACACGCCCTGAGATAACCACTGTGCCATGAGTCTAAGAAGTATGGGCACACAGCCCAGCCTCCTCCTCCTCCGAGTGAGGGAGACCCAGAGTAAACACCGAGGCAGGCGGGGCCATCCTCCCTAAGGGGAGCAGGTGCCTCAGGGAACAGTGGAAAGGGCTGTGGTAATTGAGCTCAGCATGTTGGCTGTAGCTCTCCTCATCAACCAGATGGAAGGTTTTCCATGTCAGCTGACCCTTCAAGGTCATAGTAAGAGCCCCCGACTCGCAGGACCCTGGGAACAGAAATGCATCTCTGGCCTGACTCATCTGTTATTACCTGGCAGCCTGGCAACCTGTCCCCAGGCCACCCCAGCCCCATGTCACCCTGTCCCCATGCCACCCTGGCACCTAGTCCCCAAGCCACCTGGTCCCTGTCAGCCAGTTCCCATGTTACTCTGTCCCCACCTTACCCTGTCTCTACGGTACCAGTGTAGCTGAATTTAATGTGATGATCACAAAAACAGAACAAGGGATAGAGCTGGAGACAGACTGCATGGTTTTGAACCCCAAATAATTGAGCAGAATTGAGTAGATGTTCCATCTGAGCCACACAGCTGATAGTCACTTCGGCCCAAAATTTCCTGCATGGTCTTGAATTCAGGATTCGGTGTTTGTCGCAATCAGAGAAGCAGCTGGTACTAAGGCCTAAAAGTGGTTTTTTTATAAGGGTGATCATTGACTAAATCAGGGAAAGATCCCTTCGCTCCCAACAAGGACGACTTCCTCCTGTTGAATTTCAGAGCCTCCTCTCACACCTAGAAGGGAAGTGGGAGGGGGGTGAGACATGGACACCCTTGAGGTCCTGTCCTCTGGCGGATTCTTGCTGCCTCACCCTCCCTGAGGGTCTTCGGTCAGAGGCCGGACATCCACCTGTCTGGGATGTTGGCCAAGGAATTCTTGGTCAGGGACGTCCTGTTCAGGGGAATCTGAGAGGCTGATTTTGTGACACTCCCCCATCCTCCTCCTGTCCCAGCCTGAGGCAGCACCAAAGCGCAGGCCGTCCCAGGTTTCCAGGGCTGGGGATTAGCAAAGCCTGGGGATGGCAGGCTGAGAGAGAAGGGACACAAGGGGAGGGGCCAGAACCTTCATGAAATGCTTGGGAACTCAGGTGACGTAGGCACTGAATTTGGGGCTGGGTCCTGGCTCTGATACCTGCTGCCTGATGCCAACTCCCCTTCTTCTGGGTCTCAGTTTCCTCATCCACAAAGGGAGGGGCTTGGGTTAGATGATCACTTATCTCCCTTCCTGGATTTAAACCCAATGATTCTCCCATCAAGGGAATGTAAGAAAGTCATTGAGCCCAGGACAAGGGTGGTAGACTGGGAGAATCCAAGGGCTTGTGGCTCCCAGGTCTTATGAGAGGCAAGAGCAGGTTGAGCAGGGGGCAGCTAGGTGGGTAGAGCATCAGCACAGTGGGTAGAGCGCCAGCCCTAAAGTCAGGAGGACCTGAGTTCAAATCTGGCCTCAGACTAAACAGTTGACACTACTAGCTGTGTGACCCTGGGCAAGTCACTTAACCCCAATTGCCTTTAAAAAAAAAAAAAAAACAAAAAAAGACCTGGGATAGGAGAGGATGTTCTCATGGGAGTCTCATGGTCTGGGATTTGGGTGAGGTGGAGGCGATAGTCAGGGTGGATGGAGGGGCCCAAAGGAACCTGGGAAACACAGGATCCAAGGGTGTCGTCGCATCAGAAGGGTGATCAGCGCTGACATAGAAGCCACTGAGGATGGGGGGAAGGACAGTCTGTGAACCAGGCACTGTCATGGAAGAAAGAGGAGGAAGGTGCGCTGGAAGGCAGTGGATGCAGCAGCAGTGGGATGGAGAAGGGAGCTGGGGTACAAGGGGTCAGCACAGCCTTCACCAGCTAGCTCACAAACATACCTGCTGGACTCTTGGTACGAAGGGTCACTGGAAAGTTCTGACAGCAGCCCTTCCCCTGGCATCTCCAAGCACAGGCTCAAAGGCTGCTTGTCAGACGTGGTGTAGACAGGATTCGCACTCAGGTTGCTGGGCTAGATGCTGCTGAGTCTCTCTCCAAGCAGCAGGAAGCTGGATCCAGCTCACAGAGGCTCTCGAGACCTCATTGTGAAACTTTCAGTGCGAGCATTTACACTTCGGAAATGGCCAATGCCACAAGAGGGGGCTTAGCTTATTGTTCTGTCGATTTCTACACTTGAGAAAGTGATGGTGAAAATGTCAACGATGCGCTTTAAACTTAGAAAGTGCGCATTTTTAGGAGAGTCGGTTGTTAAACATAGCTTCCAACTCCGAGAGGCTGATTCTGTGAAATGTGGGCGTCCGTCCCACGGCTGTTTTCATCTGCGCCGGTGCTCTTCCTAAGAACACTAATCCATAGTCCTTTGGTGTTGCTGCCGCTGCCACAGAACAAGACCACAGAGTCGTGCATCCTTCTGTGGCGCGTCAGCCTGCTTTTTGTGTGACCTTGGGCAAATGCATTCCCCTCTGCACCTCAGAGTCCTCCCCCTGGGTCCCTTGTGGCTCTGCAAGCCCCAGGATTCTGACTCTGCCCAGAATCAGTCTGCCTCAAGGGCCCGGGAGCGGGTAGCTATCTTCCTCACTGAGATGAGGAGAAGCTATGTCCCGTGTCCCATGTCCCATAGAAGGGGGCCCTCTCTACTGGATGGCGTGGAGCCCATGGAATGGAAGCAGCGCTGGAAGGCGAGGGGATGTCACTGTGAGAGCGCAGAGGTCACGCGGGAGGCCACTAGCCACGCATCCTGGAGTACAGAGCCGAGAAGGGAGGTCTCCTCACCCGCGGCTGCTGAAGACACGAGGCAGGCCGGGGACCCGGGTTAGGAGACCGCTGCTGGCTCAGAAGCAGATGTTGGCCTTGCAGCAACACAAGCCAGTTTCAAGAAAGCTTCAAGCTCAGCTGTAGCTCGGTGTTTTCTCCTTGGACAAAAAGGTCTGAGCCTAAAGATGAGCCTGGTAAACTCCCCCTGCCTAGAGGTGGAGGCCGCCCTGCCTCGGCTCCCTGCTCCTTGGGGGAGCCTCCTTCGTCCCACTCCCTTCTGCAGGCCGCCTTGACGTGGACGCTTCTTCCAGGCATTCTGGGAAATGGAGGGTGTTTGGTTTGGTTTCGTGTGTTTTTTTCCACTGCCACCATGCCCTCTGCAGCTCAGAACCCATGGCCTGCTCCCAGTGGTGCTTGTCGCCTTCACGTTTGATAGATAAATGGGTAGAAGTTACAGGGAGGCAGATTTGGGCTCAACAGAAGGAAAAGCTTCCCGAGGGTCCGTGCGGTCCTAAACCTGCCTTGTGTGGCAGTGAGGGAGGTCCCTTCTCAGGTCTGCTGCAGAGAGCATCCATGCCGGGCAGTGCAAAGGGCAGGAAAGCCTCTAAGGGCATCTCCTCAGTGTAAGGCTAATTCCAGCCATGGGTCCAGGAAAGGGCTGGGCATGCCATCTAAGAGCACCCCATACAAAGCAAGGACCACCCTCCGAGGCAGACATTCTCGTCATTTGTGGACGGAGAAGCCAAGACCTAGAGATGTCAGGTGCCCTGCCCACTATCTGTGGCAGGATTTGAACACAGATCCCCTGACTCCAAGTCTAGCGCTCTTGTTTGCCCCACTATAGTAGTCAGGGTAGGAAACGTGTGTGGGCAGGAGGTCACCAAGGAGCCATTCTATTTTTTTTTTTTTACAATACCAGCTGCATGGTGACACAGATTGCCCAAATCTAGAAAAAAATCCGTTGGAGTGACTCGACCAGTTCCCTGTGATAAGGCCTGAGGGATTAGACGAGTGGGGTAGCGGATATCTGCAGGGCCCGCAGTGCTCCAGGACTCGGTGATTCCAAGCCCAGTGGCAGACCCGGGGTGCAGGGAGGTGTGGGACGCTTGCCTGTGCCGAGAGGTTGGCCCCTGTTCATGGTGCGTGCAGAGGCACGATGGGGACCACGGCGCCGAACCAAAGCAGATCCCAGGAGTCTTCACGGAGAGCCAAGTTGGTGGGAGAACTACAGCTGAGCTCAGGATGGCAGAACCAGTGCACGAGCATCCAGGGAGCCGTCGAGATGGGAAGCAGGGTGCAAGAACAAGGCTTGGGAAGAGCGCAGCGAGGGAGCCCAGCTTCGGATCTTAGGGAAGGCTCAAAAACGAGCTGACCTGCGCGGGAGTGTCAGCAGGTGGGAGGTGGACCGTGCACGGAGGACGTGCTGAAGGACAGGGACCGGGACAGTGACATCGAGGGCAGTCACCTCCCCATCGAGTTCTGCCCCTGCGGTGGCCGCCCACTCTCGCTGAGGAACGTCCCCTCTGAAGCCCATGACACCCAAATCCCACAGCCAACAAGCAGCAGGATTTGAACTGGTGGCCTCGAGGTGAAAGGCTGTGGCCTCCAGAGGACAGCCTGATCCAGTCAGTCTCCTGCTATTTTTAAAGACCAGTGGGGATGAGGGAGGGGAGAAAGCAGAGAGAATTTTTCCACTGGCAGTCAGGACCCGAAATAGGAAAGACCAATAGGCGTTTCTAAACAAAGAATACCATTAACGTTTTTCAGGGAGACAGGGGCTGGGGAAGTGGTCATGAAAGGAGGGATGGGGGACTCCAGAGGCCTCGCTTTCTGATGGCCCTTTGGGGCGTCCTTTGTGGGCTCGGCAAGTCTGGTGATGACAGCCAAGCCCCTGAGCTCCCACTTTCCCAGAAAGCCCTGGAGTCACGCCAGGCATCCCACAGCCATTCCAAGTGTGTCCTGGGTAAGGACGGGGCTCAAAGGGGTTATTTTTAATCAATCTTCCATGACAAGGAGCTGGTATGATGGAAAATATGTTCCCTTTTTTCCTTTCACAGAAATCCCTAGAAACATTGACTCTGTGTCTTCTGCGGTGGAGTCACCCCCATTGTCATCTGTCCGGGACACACATAGAGAAGTAGGGTGATGAGGGCGGTGTGGCATCACGGTGTGCTGGAAGAAAACCCTCAGTTGCTTAAGGACTCACTCAGTGACCCTGGGCAGATCATTTCCCTTCCCTACATCATGGTTTCTCATCTGTAAAGTGAGGAGTGAGATTACCTCTCAGGTCCCTTCCAGCCCTGAATTCTGTGGTCCAGTTCCAGGATCAAAGTTGGCCCCAGCTTGGGGAGGCGTCACAGGACTAGGCCAGTTCTCACCTTCTGCTTCAGTGGTGATGGGGTAGGGTCAAATGTAAGAAAGAATCATTTAGGGGAAGAGTGGGTCGGGGGGTGGTGGAGGCCCATGGGAGAAAATCTTATTGGGGAATTTTCTTGCATTTTAAATTTTCTCTCATACACACGTGCATTCCCTTCCTCCAAAAGTCATCTCTAGTTTTCTGTTGCAATCTCCTTTAGGGGAAACAAGACCGGTGCACCATCTTTTTTTCTTTTCCCAATGGCAGAGGCCTCATCTTACTAATCTTATCATCTCTTCTTTGGCATCCCCTCCTCTGGTGCTGAGAACATCGTTTCACACACACATAGTAGGAACTTCATCAGAGCTTGTTGGATGGGTGGGTGGGTGGGTGGACGGATGGGTGGGTGGGTGGACGGATGGACGGATGGACGGATGGACGGGTGGATGGATGGACGGGTGGATGGATGGATGAATGGATGAAAGATTAGGAGGATGATAGTCTAGTCTGGGTTTTCCAGTTCCCTTCCCATTTGTCTTTCCTCTGGTAGCTGTCCTCCCAAGAGCCATTTCCCAGATTATTACCATTTCTGCTTGAGGGAATCCTCCCTTGAACCAGAAGGGTCAGTGATAGTCAGACTGGGGGTTTTTCTCCTTGGCCCTAAACAAAAGGTTGGCTCTTTAATTTAAGAGGGAGTTTAAAACTGAAGGCTAAAAACCCATTACATTTGGAGTCCTCTACTACAGAGAGAGCAGAAAGAACAGGAAGCAGGGTGAAGGGTGTGGGGGAGGCCAAAGAAAAAATGTTCCTTAGTGGCGAAAGTTCCTTACGGGTACAGGGAGTTGGATGGCCAGTCACAGGCTACCGTTAAGGTGACACCTTGGATGGTTTTAGAAATGTGACTTGGAAGGAGGGAGGGAACAAGCATTTATTAAGCACCCACTATGTGCTCACCAGGCACTGTACTAAGTGCTTACCAATATTATCTCATTTGGCCCTCACATCAACCCTGGCAGGCAGGTGCTGATATTATCCCCATTTTACAGTTGAGGAAACTGAGGCAGACAGGGTGGCCAGGACTGCACAGCAAGTAAGTGATAAGGTAGGATTTGAACTTGGGTCCCTGGCTCCTGGTCCAGCTATCTATGTACAAAGGTGCCACCTAGCTGCAATGGCTGAAACGTGGTCTCAAGGAGAGTGAAGAAGGCATTAATTGTGTCAACCTCACCAGAAGGTGCCTTCCAGCTTTACCTCTCACCAATACTCAGCTCAAGGAATTCGTGCTGGCCTTCATTGCAATGAATCATGAGAGAAGTGAACTTGCTACGGCCACAGTGACCCTGGGCAAGTCATTTAACCTCTGCGTGCCTCTGTTTCCCCATCTGCCGAGTGAGGGAGCTGAATTCAGTGGCTTTCAAGATCCCTTCCAGATCTAAGGGGGCACTTAAGTGTCTCAGTGGGTAGAGCTCTGGGCCCGGAGTCAGGAAGACCTGAGTTCAAATCCAGATTCAGACACTAGCTAGCTGTGTGACCCTGGGCAAGTCACTTAACTTCTGTTTGCCTCAGCTTCCTCATCTGTAAAATGGGGATAATAACATCTACCTCTCAGGGTTGTTGTGAGGATAAAATCAGATAACAATTGTAAAGCACTGGGCACGACGCTTGACATACTGTAAACACTATATAAATGTTAGCTACTATTATTATTCCTTATTGTTATCGTATCTGTGATCCTGAAACACACTTGCTCTGTGCTGGGTGCTGCACATACATGTGTCTCCAATGATGTACCTATGATGTGGCTGCAGAGGGGGCTGAGGCCAGGCTCTCGGGAGCTTTGACGGCAGACAGATCCTCAGGGTACCAGGGAATCCCTGGAGTCTTTTGGCAGGTGCGTGACATGCTCTGGAACCAGGACATGGAGCCCGAAGGGTGGAACCCGCCTGGCCTGACCCGTGGGGGCCTGGGGACCTTTTGCTTCCTATGGTAGCCCCTATGGGAGACGGCCCTGATGACTGACCACACAGGTCCACTGATCTGAGGGATTTGTTCTTTCTCTAGGTGACAGATTATGAGGGAAGGCTCAAAACAGAGCTTTCTGCCCACCCAAAGCCTACCTGGGGAGGCAAGGAGGTGGCAGCCCCCTGACCTCAGCCTGTGGAGAAGGATCCCAAGGTTTATGCACCCCAGTCCGAGACAGACCCCGGGCCTGCAGCACCCAGTGCCCTGGTGCGTGACAGCCACACGCAGAGTCAGTCCTGGCCCCACCTCCTCCATGGCTGTGTGCAGACGACAGATTCTCCTTCACTCCGGTGCCATGGCCAGGGCTCACCCCGCGCTGTGAGAGCCTGTGTATCCTCCGGCTCAGGGCTCCCAGAGCCACCCAGGCATGCTTTGCCTTCTCTCACCTCCCAGGGCATGGCAGGACTTGCCACCTGAGGCCTCCAGGCTCACAGGCCTCGCCCGGCTTCCTGTTGCAGTCCCCTGTGGCTGAAACTCAGCCTTTATCTTCAGACCGACAGCTGGCTGGGAGACTGGGCCCACCCCCTCACGCAGATCTGGACTCCATCAAACCACCCACTTCACCTGTGCCATCTAGAAGACCCATTAAAATGCCCTCCCTGGGCCCTGGCTCCTGCAAACCCAGACTGACCAGGGCTGCTTTCCAGATCCACTCCGGCCAGGCTGCCTCCCTTCATTTCCCGGAAATTTATAGCAAGAGGCGTCAAGCGTCAGCCAAGGGCACCAGCGTGGACTGCGGCCCAGCCAGCCCGTAGCTCAGACATCCTTCAGGTTGGATAAAGGCCCTTTCTGGGCACAGACACACGTGGGCATCTCCCGAGCCACAGCCCTGCCTGGAGGGGTGTGGGTCTGGGTTCAGGTCAGATCATATGCAGGCACCAATGCTTTATAGATGAGGACGCTGGAGCTGCCGCAGAAGTTGCAGAGAGAAGAAATGATTTCCTAAGTCCGAGGTGCCCAAGACTGGACCCAGGCCAGTCTCCTGACTCCCGGGCCAGCACTCTTTCAACTTGAGCTAAGAGAAGCATTTGGGGCAGATGGAGAATTAGTGACGCTTTCCTGTGAAGAGCTCCGGAGATGCCGCACCACGTGGACGTGGCCTCCGTGGCAGGACGCCTGGTCTCCGGAGGGACGGGGGTGCAAAGACCAGAAGCAAGATCGCCAGCTCCCGAGGATGGCACTGCCTCACTCAAGCAGCTGGTCAATGTCTGCGTTAGCCACGTATTCTGCACTGCCGATGTCCAACGTTCTGAGGAGGAGCCAGCGTGCTGCCCGGTGAGCCGACACAAAATCGGCACAAAGTAATTTGCGGGGAGCCCGGTCTGGGGGTGTGGGTGCTCAGAAAGGCCTCTCTTGGGAGGTGGCTTTGAGCCGAGCCCCGACAGAAGCTAGGAAGTCAGAGGCGGCAGGCAGGGAGGGCGGAGAACATTCTGAGAGCCAGGGCAAAGGCGCAGACCACCGATCTCTTCCCCTGGGCTCTTTTTCCAGCCTCTGGACTCTGCCTCAGTCCCCCTCTGCCACCAGTGAGGTCCCACTATGGCACCTTGCTTTGCATCACAGGTGGGGTTGCAGAGAGCCTGGGCTCACGTCCTGGCTCTGACCCTCGCCTCCTGGCTGGCCTTGGGCCCATACCAGCACCTCTGTGGGGCTCAGCTTCCTCATCTGTACAAGGAGTGGGATTGAATTAGACGCTTCCAGAGGCCCTCTCCAGCCCAGAGCTGGGATTCTGAAGCTCCAGCAACCAAGCACCACGTGCTTCATTTGGCCTCACGGCTTGGTTTAGAGCAAAGATCTGGGTTCAAGGATTTATAGGAAATTGGGACAAGAAAGCATGAGCTTTATTCCTATGCAGCGCAACACACAAAGTACACACACACACACACACACACACACACACACACCCTGGTAGAACTGACAGAGATTCAGCCAAACGCACAGGGCCAGCATCACTAGACAAAAAGTACGGGAGGGAGATATGTACAGCAGCAAAGATCCTGGTGGGAGGACACTCTCAGACAGAGGTCTGAGCAGGGAAGGTTGATGCCTTAAAGATGGGCTTGATTGAGAATAGGTCATGGATGCCAGATATTGGAAGGAGAATTCCCAGTCAGACCCAAATGTGGTCGGGAAATTCCCGGCTCACTTATCGATGCCAGACTCAGGTGGGGGAGTTTCCTAATCAAAATCGGAAATGGGGTGAGGGTGTGAGTCAGTGATGGGGACTTGAGGAATGGGTGTCAGCACGCAGCCTCTGCAGTCAGCCAGGAGCCTCGTCCAACGAGGAGCCAAGATCATTTCTATGTCCGACTCAGGGTCAGAAGGACTCAGGACAGTGAGAAAGTACAGGCTGTCTATGGTCATCAGAACACAACCTAAGTCCTCCTCATTGGAGCCCAATCACTTAGAACTGTAACATCAAACTGTATTTCTTTCTTTCTTTCTTTTTTGAGGCAATCAGGGTTAAGTGACTTGCCCAAAGTCACACAGACTAGTAAGGAGGCTGGATTTGAACTCAGGTCCTCCTAACTTCAGGGAAGTCTGTCTACCACACCACCTGGCTACCCGTCAAACAACAGATCTCAATCACAATTATCACACCACCTACCCCACGTTTCAGTGATGTCCCACCTGAGTTTTGCTTCTAAGTCCAGGTCCAATGACAAACCCATAACTCAGGCTGCATTTACTCCCAGAGACAGACAGCTGACTCACTCTTGGCCCAGGCTGCACGTCTACACACGCGCTGCGGTGAAAAGGAGAGGTTGTCTTTGCCATGATGAGCTTCCAGCCTGAGACCTCAAAACGCCCCCGAGTCTGGAAAGAGTCACTGAGGCCTGAGACTTGAGAGGGGTCGAATCATCATCCCAGCCATACGTACACTGGTCAAGCTGGAAGGGAACGGAGCAGCGTCGTCACGGCCAACCCGAGCCTGTCACCGTATAGGCGAGCAAGCCGGGCATCCAACCGACCGCAGGAGTGCGTGTGGAGCCCAGACCTCCTGAACCCCAGGCTGCCCTCTGGGAGGAAAGGATGGGTGTGAGACGCTGAGAAGGCAAAACCCACCAGGCTTGGCCGTGGATTGGACAGAGGGCTTGAGGAAGCCTTTGAACTCGGGGGTCTGGGTGGCTGCAGTGAGGGTGCCCTGCACAGAAATCCTCAGTGGGGGCAGGAGACTGCTTCTCCCCATCCTGCTCACAGTGCCCCCCTGTCTCCCAGCCTGGCTCCCACGCCCGGACCCACCGCCTGCTCGCCCTTCCCAGGGCTGTGCTCTCCCCCCAACCCCAGGCAGCTCCTGGTGCCAGCCGCGTCACAGTGAAGCAGTGACAAGGCGGGTCAGAAGGAAAGGGGATCTCACTGACCTTGGTAGACTGACCACAGGCACATGACTCCTCCTGTGCGCTCCTCTGCCTCTCCAAGGTGTTTGCGTGACGGCATCCCTCTAAGAAAGGAGGGCGCCCCTCGAAATGCTCCAAAAATGTAAGTTGTGGACATCCGCACTGCAGAATACCGGCTAACGCAGACATTGACCAGCTTCTTGAGTGAGGCAGTGCCATCCTCGGGCCACGAGGGCCTCTTTCCAGATGTGCAGCCACAGTCCCTCCCACCCAGGGCCCTTCTGGGCTCCAGGCTCCGCTGGAGCGTCAAGGCTCGCAAGGAAGACTTTCTTAAACATTTCTGCTTACTGAGAGCAGAGAGTCTTGTCAGGTGGTAACCTCAATGATGGAGAGCACCTGGGCCCTCCTCAGCACCCACCTCGGCAGGAAGGGCCCTTCTCCCGCGCCGCCTAGGGGAGGGCCGCCCTAGGGGAGCCCGGAGTGAGGGGATTGATAAGACTTTGCTGAGGGTCCAGAGGATGAAGGGCCCTTTCTCTTAGAAGCCCACCTCTTCGGGGGGCGCCCCTGCCTTCCAGCAGGCCCCACACTCTGGTCCTGCAGGACGAGTGCTGCCCATGAGCCCGGGGAGATGCTGCTCTCCCGTGTTTAAGGAGCGAGACCTCGCACAGGCATCGTGGTGTGCCATCCGCAGTGCTGTTTCCTTGTCTCTTTGCGAGCCACCCTGGCAGCAAAGGTGGCCCGGAGGAGCCCCTAGGCTCTCCAAGGCCATGCCAGCGGGGTGAGCTCTGGCTGGTTGTACCAGAGCCAACAAACAGGCTTTGAGAAGAGGCCCTGCCTGGCCTGGAAGGGCTCCTGCCTGGAAGGCAGAGCTTGCTGAGGACAAAGGGGCGCCCTGCTTCTGGGTCCCAGGCACCCCCTTCCACTACCACTGGGCCGGGACTGGGAAGGAGGGAGCAGAAGGCGCTGAGATTTTTCAAGACTTTACAAACATCAGTATTACTGACAGGCCTCCTCCTCCTGCCAATCAAGGGCCAATCGTTCAGTCAATCAACAAACATTCCTTAAGTACCTACTACAAGCTTGGTACTGCAGCTAGACAGGGAAATGCAAAGATAAAATGTCCCTCCCTGCCCTCAAGAAGCTTCCCTCCTGTTGAGGGAATATGTAGTTTCAGAATAAAGAGGGGTGGGGCAAGTGCACCCAGAGCTGCAGGGAGAGCAGAGGGAGGCAGGCCTCCAGGAGGCCTCCGGGATGGGCGGAGGCCAAGCTGGGGACAGACAGCGGGGGAGGACACAGACGGCTGAGCTCTGGATGTCAGGCAGAGTGGCACTGGCCTGGGTCTTCTGGCAGAGGAGGCAGCAGGATGAGGTCAGCCCCAAGGCAGGCAGCCTGGCCTATAACAAACTTCTCCCGCTGTCTTTGACAGGGGGCAACACCAAGCAGGGTCTGCGCTGCAAAGCGTGCAGAATGAGCCTCCACCACAAATGTGCAGACAGCCTCGGACCCCAGTGCTGCGTGGGCAAACTGGTAAGCTGGCCTCAGGTTATTCACAGACCTAGCCCTTTACAGGCATCACCTCCTCTGCTCTCTCAGAAGCCCTGCGAAATAATATCGTCCCCATTTTACAGATGGGGAAGCTGAGGTGAGCACACACAGTAAGAGTCAGAGGCAGGATTTTAAATCAAATCTTTTTTCCTCCAAGCCCAGGGCTCTCCACCAGGCCGCTCTGGCTTCCTCAAATGCACAGGCTCAAGGGCCCTCCCTCTGGTCCTTTGGAAATGTCCCCAATGTGGCGGTGCTGATCTCATGCCATGAGAGCAGGGGGCTTTATTTACCAGCAGGAAAGGGGGTCACCGAGCTTCAGGGGGCTGTCCCTGCTGCCCCTATCCCAGACTCAGGATATAGGGAGAGGGGAGAGAAGAGACTCAGGGTAGACAGGCTGCTTGGGCCTTCAGGAGACCCTGGGGCATATTCCCCACCGCCTGCTGGCTCCCTCATGCCAGGCAGGCCCTGCCCGCTTCAAGGCGCTCCGAATAATCCACTTGGCCAAATGACTCCCTTGTTCTCCCTTTGGTAAGAAGAGAGCCAAAGGCAGGGGGCTTCTGGAGCCCAGAGCAGAGGGGGGGATGCCCCCAGAGACCAGGTTGGTGCCATGGGGGTGTTCTGGGTTGGTCTTGCCAGCACTAGTGACATTAAGGCCTTCTCTGTTTCTCCAGCCCAAGGGGTTCCGGCGCTACTATAGCTCCCCCTTACTCATCCAGGAGCAGTTTGGGTGCATCAGAGAAGTCATGCCCATTGGTGAGTGGGGAGCCGGCCCGGCTGCTGATCCTGCCTCATTCAGCCCAGGCACACCCACGCCCCTGACAGTGGTGCCCTCCGTCTTCTACCCCAAGTGTCCCAAATCAGGGCTTCTGTTGTCCAAGGGATAAAGAAGCTCAGGCTCTGAATCCTCCATCATCCATCCCTCGCCCTCTTCCTTGGGGAAATAACCATGAACATGCCGCGCTCTCTTGTTTTTTATCTCTGTCACGTTCCTCCTGTTTTTCTCCTACTGCCCCAGAGTCTCAGCATCACGCCTTTGTGCTTTGGGGGACTTTTTAAAGCCGGCAGTCCAGGAGACCTGGTAGGACCCACTTCTCACCCATCTGTGTCCTCGAGGAAGGACAGGGTGTCTATCCAGGTCTTCTCTCTCAGGGAGTACAGATGAGAAAAGAAAGTTGATTTGAGGACCAGGGACAGAGAGAGAAAGTCACCCTGAGCCTGGGGTTAGAGAGGGCCCAGAATGAGAGGTTGAGATAGGGGCGTCCCAGTGCCCAGCCACGTTCCATGGACATGCGTCACTTGTGCCCGGCACATACCCAGCAGACCACGGGGCAAGGTCTGGGCTGGGGGGGGAGCCCCTCAGAGATGGCCCATGAGGCCCAATAAGGAGATTGGGGAGGGCTCTGCTAGTGTGGCTTTACAGCCAGGCTCCTCTCATGGGCGCCTCCTGTGTTCTGTTGCAGCCTGTGGTAACAAGGTGGACCCAGTGTATGAGGCTCTCCGATTTGGCACGTCCCTGGCACAGAAAACCAAGAGGGGAAGCTCGGGAAGTGCATCCAGCTCTCCCAACCGGAACTCTGTAATCCTCCTCCTTCTCTGAAACTCTGACATTTCCCCTGATGTTATCTGCTGACAGTGCAATTCAAGCAACAAGCATTTATTAAGCACCTACTGTTTATTACCTATTTATGAAGCTAGGTGCCAGGCTAGGTGACAAGGATACAGACACCGGGGGGGGGGAGAGAGAGACAGAGACAGACAGAGAGAAAGAAAGAGAGAGACGGAGACAGAGACAGAGAGAAAGAGAGACAGAGACATAGAGAGACAGACAGAGACAGAGAGACAGAGAAAGAGAGAGATGGAGACAGAGACAGACAGACAGAGACAGAGAGAGACAGAGACAGAGACAGAGAAAAAGAGAGAGAGAGATGGAGACAGAGACAGAGACATAGAGAGACAGACAGACAGAGACAGAGAAAGAGAGACAGAGACAGAGAGAGAGAGAGACAGAGAGAGACAGACAGACAGCGACAGAGAAACAGAGACAGAGATAGAGAATCTCACCCCCAGGAAGCTGAAATGACCCCAGGAAAGGGCTTGGTCAGCTAGACAGCTGCATTCATGTGAGGGACTATGGATGGGAGCCCGAGTTTCTGGGGTACATCTTGAATTAACTCCTGACACAATGCCTTTGGGGGTGGTTGCAAAGGGTCCACTGGCAAAGTCTGCTGGTCCTCAATGCTTCCAACCAGAAACAAAAGCCAAATCAGGGCAGACCCCAGGGCTTTCCAGGCAGATTCTCTGCCACAGCCAAGGAGATGAAATGCTCTCCCTGCGAGATCTGGCCCCTGTGCTATGACCCCTGGCCCTGTCCCTGCCCTGGTGGCCTGCCTTTCCTACCTGTGCTCTCCCCGCCCCCACAGTACTGCCACTCTCAGCCTTCCCTTCCCCCTCCTCATCTCCACCTGGGAGCATCCTAGAGGTAGCAGTCAGAAGACCTGGGTTCAAATTTGAGTTCCATCGCTCATTAGCCACATGGCCATGGACAAATCTCTTCCCCTCTCCGATCCTCAGTTTCCTCATCTGTAAAATGAGGGCAATCACACTAACACTGCCACCCTGCCAGGCAAAAAGTGCTTTGGGAATAGGAGAATGCTCTAGCCCTGAGAGTTACTATCGCCCCTCCTTTCAAGGCCTCCCCGATTAGAATTTTCCCTGATCTGCCCCCGCCATCGGCTCACACAGCATTCAAGCACTCTTTTTCTGGCCCTCATCAACCTGAGCACTGAGAAGTAAATAAACTCAAGGGAATCTGAGGAGGGACAGGGCACTCCTGGGGGGATCAGGAAAGCTTCCCCACTCCCCCCATGAGAGGCAGTGACTGAATGAGGATAAGAATTCCAGAGCCAGAGAGAAGCCAGGAGGGGGCCCATCTCCAGCTGGAGAGAGTCTGTGCAAAGGCCTGGAAGGCTGAGCTGGGGGAATAGTACGTGGACTCCATAGGTGGACCACTGAGAGTGTGAAAGTGGGTCATGGGATACTAGACTGGGAGGGGCTCAAAGGGCTTTCAGTGCCAATTCGAGGCATCTACAGTTTATCCTCCAGGCATAGGGAGTCATTGAAGGTTGAGACACTGTCAGAATTCTGCCTTGAGAAGATGATTTGGGCAGCTGAGTGGGAGAGAGGGCAGTGAGCTGGAGCAGGTCAGGTAGGAGGCGGTGGTCATACTCCATCTGCAATGTGATGGGGCCTGAATCCGGCCGGCCAGCGTGAGGAGACTGCCCTGACTCAGGGATGTCAGGCAGACTCGTCAGCCCCCCACGGGCTGGGGGAGGCTGTGCAGAGAGAGGAGGAGAAGTGAAGGATGGCTCTGGGCTCGTCCACTGAAGCACTTGGGAATCCTCCCAGGTCACACCCTTGGCGGAGACTGGGAAGCATTCCTCCCTCCATGGGTGCCGATAGTCTCGGAATTTTGAATATGTGGGATGTTGTTTATTCACACTTAACAAAGGATCGATTTGAAATTAAAGTTTCAACGATCCTGTCATTTTTGTACAACTACTCCCTGGTATGTGTCCCCGCCAACCCTCCCTCCTCACCAAAGCCAACCAACATGGTCGGTTCCCGTAGTCCCCCGCCTCTCTACGGAGAGGAGGGAAAGTGTGGTTCCTCATCCATCTTCCTGAACCAGCCCCAGTCATCACGATAGTTATTCAGAGCTCAGCCGCCTTTAGGGGCGTGTTCATTTACATTATTGTGGCCTCTGTCTGTACCACTCTCCTGGTTCTGCCTGCTTCACTTGGCATCAGTGCGTGTAAGTCCCATGTTTCTCTGAATTTTTCATCTTCACTTCCTCCTGCACAATAATATACCATTACATTTGTGCACCTTGTACATACGTTCAGTTCACCCCCCCACCCCACCCCCAGCCTTACAGTTTTTAGTTTCCACAAACAGTGCTAAGTATATATGGGCACTATCTGTCTTTGACCATCTTAGGGCATACGCCCAATAGTGGGAAAGAGAAAAAGCAGGGGGGAAGGAAAGAGGGAAGGAGAGAAAGAAGGAAGGATGGGGGGTAAAGGAAAGAGGGAAGGAGAGACAGAGAGAGAGGGAAGGCATGCCAGAGTGATGAGACTGTGCGAGATGGAACTCAGTGGACAGCGCTTGGTGCCCTGTGATCAGCCCATAGAGTTAGCTTTGCACCCTTCAGTTCCCCCTGATCTGGGAGGGTAGAGGTGAGCAGTGCTGCCTTTCCCCAGATCACACCAACTGGGGGTGACAGTGAAATGTCTATTCCTTGGGTGCAGAGGTGGGCGAGCGGTCAGCGCGATGTTTGCTCAGCTTGGGTTTCTACCTTGCGTGTGGGCCATGGGCAGAGGGCCATCCACACTGTATCCCTCAGATGTGATGAGCCTTGCAAGACAGGTGCCCTGCTTCAGTGGAGGCAAGGCCTCCCAGCCTCACACCCCCATTTAGAATTTCTCATCAGGTTTCTCTGATTTATTGGGTGAGTGTTATACCAAAGGGAGGCCAAGGGTGAGAGACTCGTGGTCAAAACCTGAATAGTACTGAGACTAAATCCAAAAGGAAAAGAAAATGCTGCCATTCCATCACAGGGGAGGAGGACTCTTGTCAGTTTAGAGGGGAGAATCCTCCTGCCCAGGGACTCCTGCTGCTGGGGCCTATTGCAAGGACGCCCCACTTCTGTACTTATTGTGGGCAGCCCATGAGCAGAGAAGGGGATTGCTTTGCAGGATCTCAGCAGGTCCCAGAACTCTTTCTCCACCCGCATGACTCAGGGCCCAGGGAGATTTTCCCCAACATTAGTGTGATATCCCAGGTACGGCTCCCTTCCCTGTTAGGTCAGGCTTAGCTTTCCTGGGGCCAGCCCTGGAGACCCACATGTGTCCAGAGACAGCTAATGCCCCAGATGGACCTAAGATGGACTGACACGAAGCACTTTTTATTTTGTTGGAATGCCATTAATGTCTCCAGCCAGCAACACGCCCCCGAGACCTCTCTTCCCTGGCCTAGGGATGCTCCGGGCCCTCAGCTCATCCTCTTCTGTCTTCTCACAGATCTCAGACCTTGGCGAGGTCCCAGAGGAGGTGCCTGGAGTATTCTTTGAGCCAAGCAGGAGACGCAGCAACAGTGGTGAGTAGAAAAGAAGGGAGCTGGTGGGAGCGCACATCAGGACCACTTGAGGTCACAGGCCAGGGAGCCAAGTGAGCCCCTCTCTGTCCTACTTTGGGCGCCCAGCCACACTGCGTGGGCAGGCTCTCCACCGATCAATCGATCATGGAAAAGATGCTTGTATAGTGACAGTGACCTCTGCGGTTTGCCCCTCCACGTTATTTAGGCGTAACCTCTGATTTTCCAACCCCCCACACATTTCAGAGCCTACCAATTCTGCCATCCAAGGGATCTCCATTCACTCACTGTACATTGCTACCGTGACCTTATTTCGTTGAAATTGGGCTAACTTGTGAAGGCACGCTACTAGAAACTGGTCATTCCCAAAGATGGAGGATGAAAGACATCACTTGAGGGGACTAGCAAACAGGGGGGTTCGGATGGACCACAGCGGACATCACGGGGAGCGGGGTCCAGCGGCTGGGCAGAGGGGCTAGAGCCAGACTGTCTGCGTTTTGTGTTTGATCCTAGGGGCACTAGGGAGCCCATGGGGCATCTTGAGCAGGACAGATGACCTTTAGGTGGACCTGCTCTTTAGGAGAATCACAGGGTAGCCATGTAAAGGATGGGCGGGGGAGAGCAGAGACAAGGCAGGGAGATCAGTTTGCCATCGCAATAGTCCAGGTAGCGGTGAAGAGGGGGAGAGGGGTGTGAATACGCTGCGACATTCACGCTGACTGAAAACAAACCCCAACCTAACTCTGTAAGTGAAAAGAAAACCAGTTGGGGGTGGGGGAGGGGATCGTGGGATTTTATTTTTTTCCCACAATCAGATGAGATGCCTTTCCTTCAGCTTAGGAGATTCAAGAAAATGGCTTAGAGCCTAAATAAAAACAGAGAAATGTGAACCTATAATTCAGAGAAGGCTGCCCCGCCCCTCTGTGGGAGCGCCAAGCCCGGCCCCCACATTTAGAAGAGCTGTCCATCGGGGAGCAGAAATACTCTAGGGAAGGAAGATCCCGGGGACCAGGGAGATGAGCCCAGCCACCTGGAGGCTGGGCAGAAGAAGAGGGCAGGGTGGCCAGGTGGCCCAGGGGTCTCCGGGCCCTGAGGACTGCTGTGTGTGACCTCTCCTCCACAGTGTTCGCGTATTCAGAAAACGGCTCCGATGACGCCAGACAGGACTTGAAGATCACAAACGGCCCAGGATTTACCAAAGTAAGGGACGAGGGCATTCCTTTGGGGCATTTTAGGGGATCTTTAGAGAACAGTGTGATTTTTTAGGGCATTGTAAAGTGGGGCCTCCATCGATGGTCCTGTGCACCTGCATGGGGGCTCTCTGGGTGGTCTGCCACGTAGGTGGAAGGGGGAGTAGGCCCAGGGCCAAGTAGGCCCTCAGCCTCTCTGGAAGCCCCTGCCCATTATTATGCCCATCCAAGCTCAGGCAGGAGGAGAAATGACACCAGCCCGAAGACCAGTGGTAGGGGCAAAGGTTGAGTACCAAGCCTGGATAAAGTCAAGAAGCCCCCATGCGTGACTCCACATCTGGTCCTTCAGGGGCAAACCCAGGGGCGCTGAGGCGGCAGCCATCTCTGGGTAGAGTCTGCCTTTGGGTGCCGTGAAGCAGTTACAGTAGGACTCCACTGGCCCTTTCAGGCCGACCGAGCAATCAGCAAGTGTTGATGAAGCACCTCCTGGGTGCCGGTCACTATGCTGGTCCTATGCTGGTCCCAGGGATACAGTCAAAAACTGAAACAATCCCTGCCCTCAGGAGAGAGAAGCAGTATGTACCTGTGTCCACGGATAAAGAATTCAGGGCTAGGGCCCAGACCTGCCTGGGATTTCACCGGTATGAGAAATTCCTGATGAGGGCACTCCCCCTGCCAAGGCAGACTGGCACCTGCTTTGAACCTAATAAAGGACCATTTAGGCAAACTAGATACAAGGTTGTGGAGAAGGGGCAGGCATGGCACCAGCTGCCAGGGATGAGGAAGGGCCTCACATAGAAGATGGGGCTTGAACCTAAAGTGAAGGGGGCACAACCTGGGCAAATGGTGGTTGAAAGGAACAGCAACAGGCCATCATGGCTAGATCAGAGTGTTAAAAGGGACATGAGATGGAAAACGCAAGTCAGAGACAGATTGTGAACAGCTCAGGCGGCTGGTGGACTGGCTGACCCCCTTCTCCCGGATGGTGTAGCTGTTGTCTGCGCCGCCCTATAACTTCTTGAGGCAGGAGGCCCACCTTACTCTTGGCCGTGTCACCTCTGGGTGACCCACACTGGGCCTCACACACAGGGACCGCGGTAAAGGCTGGACCTAGGATTTTACTGGCACATGAAACTCCCAGGTGAGGAAAATCTCTCTACCAGTGCAAGTTGGCACCTTTCCTAAAACTTAAGTTATAATGAATTGCCTACACTGGACACCGAGACCTTGAATGACTTGCCTGGGATCATGGGGGCAGTGTGTACCAGAGGTAGCATTTGAACCCAGAGCTTCCTGGCTTTGAGACTCTCTCCCTCTCTCGACAGCCCATCATTGATTCTCCCTGGTCATAAGAGCTGCTCACTGAGTGATTGCCAAATGAATGGATGGATGGATGGATGGATGGATGGATGGATGGATGGATGGATG
>NW_020954595.1:13204816-13219273 GCF_900497805.2 Vombatus ursinus | reverse complement strand
GGATGGATGGATGGATGGATGGATGGATGGATGGATGGATGGATGGACAGATGGATGAATGGATGGATGGATGGATGGATGGATGGATAGACGGATGGATGGATGGGTAGATGGATGGATGGATGAGTAATGGCAGAATGAGTGAGTGAGTGAATGAAGGAATGAGGGAAACACCAGTTCCTCAGTCTTGGGTCCCGATATCATATCCATACCAAACATTGGGCAGGAAACAGCTCAGAAAAGGGTTATTCTCCTGAAAAGACTAGAGAACCTTCCCTCCTCACTCTCCAGCAGATACTCATCCAACAATGTTAACTGGCCCTCTTGACCCCAGCCTCTACCCCACCCCTTGGACCCCAACCATCTGCCTTACCAAACAGCATCTTGGGAACCTGCCTGCTCATCTGATGCCAAAGACAGGCCCACCTGCCGGGTCCTCCCTTGACCTACCAGACATCCATTTGGGGGGCTCTTGTCTAGGGGTCAAAGAAGAAAGAACTGCACTGATTCCTGGGCACTTTGGTCTCTTTCTGCATCAGACGAGCTTCCTTCCCTGGACCCCCCCTCTGAGCCAGCCCTTCTCATTAGTGAGCATGTGGGGCAGGCGATCATGGCAACATCACAAATGGTGAGAGTGGAGTCGCGCCCAGGGAACAGGGGTCTGCAGTAGGGCAGCCTTCGAGAAGGTCTGATACCTTCACACTTTGGGGGGAGCACCCTGAAAGGAAGGGGCACCCACACTCCCATTCCCTTCCCTCTCTTCTTTCCCATCTCACAGGGACCTCTACACAAAGACACAGCACAGACCAGCACCTACGTTGCCTTGTACAAATTTGTCCCGCAGGAGAATGAAGACCTGGAAATGAGGTAAGACAGGTCCGGCTTTCCCGGGAAGAAGGAAAAGCCAGCTGACTGGGTCTCACCCACAGACCTGAGCTCATTCAGGACTCACATAAATCACCAGCCGACCCAAACCAAAGCTACCTTAAGCTTGAGAAATGGTGGACAAAGCAGCCCCAGCCTCTGGCACTGCGGGAGGGACCCTGAACGGCAGGGAATTCTGGGCAGCTTTCAGCCCCATGAAGCCCAGTGGCCCATAGGCAGGTCAGCACTGACCACAGAGCTTTGGGGCGTGCTCATCTCTCTGTGGCAAGCCAAAAGCTGTTTTCCTCTTTTCCCATCAAGACTAGAAGATATGAGTAAGTCTCATGAGAAGGTTTATGGATTTTCCAACCATGTTTCTGCAGGAAAGGGGCGATTCTTCCAGGCCAGATGGGCCCCTCTGGGGCTTGTCCTTTCTTCCTCTGAAGATAATGGGAAGTTAATTAGCAATTAAAGCTACTGAAGTGCTCTGCTGGTGCTGGCTTCTGGAAAAGTGGGGCATGGGAAAATTCCCTCCCATGCCGGTTAAACTCCAGCATCCTCAGCTATGTCACAAACCCTCCCCACCCCCCACCCCACACACACCCCCAGGTCTTGGCCAGGGCTTCTCTTTGATTCTTCAGATGGAGCAGTGTTCAGAGCATCCTCATTATTCACCCAATCATCCCCATTCTCTCTCTCCTCCCTCTCTGCCTCTGTCTCTTTCTCTCTCTCCCCCTCCCCCCCTCTCCTTTCTCCTCCCTTCCTCTCACACTTCATGTCTTCCCTCTGGTAACTACCTCTTCTCTCTGTGACTTCCCCCAAGCTTCTCAGAAGGAGGGTCACTTTGAGGATTCCTGAGGTCCCAAGCCCTCTTGTCACCAACCTCTGTTCCATCAGATAAAGGTGAACTCCCACTGGGATAGTCAGAGGTGAAATGTAGTAGCCGCCTTCTCTGAAATCAGGCCAGTTGCTGCTGTTGGCTTAAGGGAGGATCAGGACTGCTGACCTAGAGGATGGAGCAGCATCGTTGGTGGGGTGTGGAGGCCTCTTGGGGCTCAATGGCCCTGGAGATGACTTGTGTGGCCATGACTGAGCTCCCTGCACCAACGTGTGATTTTAGATGGAGAGGGCGCTATTAGGCAGCAACATGGTCCTGGCCCTGGGAGATCTCTCGTCTCCCCTCTGTGCCCCAGCTGAAGCCCAGGACTCACTTAGAGACCCTGAGATTTCTGTTCCATCCTACTGACCCCTGGTCTAAGCAGCCGTCCCAGAAGTGGGAGGAGATGAGGATGGGAGATCTCGGGGGACAGAAGAGACACCCCCTCCTCATTGAACTCCAGCGGCTCCCTATCACCTCCCTGAATAAATGCAAAATCCTCTCCTGCCCTCCCAGCTGCCTCCCTTCTTGGTCCACTCCATGCACTCTATGATCCAGAGACGCTGACCTGCCGGCTTTCCCTCACTGACATCTCCCATCTCTGCGCCTTTGCACTGGCTGTTCCCTGTCCCTGGACACTCTTCCTCCTCTCCTCTGCGTCTCAGTTCCCCTGGCTTCCTTCAAGTCTCAGCTCAAAGCCCACCTTCAGCAGGACTTTCCTGGTCTCTCCCTCCCCCAGTGCTAGTGTCTTCCCTCCATGTGTCCCTCATCTACTCTGCGTGGAGTTTGAATAGACCTATGCATGTACACTTTTCTCCCCCATTAGAATGTGCACAGTTAGAGGGCAGGGACTGGATTTGGACTCGGGAATTTTTGCCTTTCTTTGTGTTCCCATCGCTCAGCACAGGGCCCACCCCTTAGCTGTTGCCTGATTGGCCGACCCTCTCACCGTACGACCCAATCTTTCACCCCGCGGTCCCCAGGACGATGTGCCCCCATCTCCCAGCACACACGCTCACACGCGTTCCATCTCGTCTTCTTCATGAATGATGGCGGTGGTAGCCGCTGGAGCTGACTGAACCGAAGGCGGGCTGGAAGTAAATAACCTACGTGCGGACTTGGGTCAGTTTGCATGAATGTAGATAGTCCCGCCCAAGCATCTAGGAAGCTTCCCCGTGCCGGTTCAGGCCTCGTGGCACCTCATAGAGATGTGGAGGCCTCGGCAAATGCTGGAGTTAGCACAGAGGAGCAGGGGATGAAGGCGCAGCGCTGAGCATAAGAATGCACGCTGACGATGTCTGGGATTTCTAGACAGCCTGAAGGTCCTTCTCTGCATGCATTGTCTCCCTTGGTCCTCTCAGCAGCCTTAGGAGGTGGGTTCAATTATCCCCATTTTACAGATGAGGAAACTGAGGCTGAGAGGGGTTAAATGACCTGTTTAGGGTCACACGGGTACTGAGTGAATCAGGATTCAAACGCAGGTGTTACTGACTCCAGGCGCAGCATGCTTTGCACTGAGCCATCTACTGGCCAAACAGTCTTCCTCGGCTCAAAAAAGCTGACAGATCCTGCAACGGAGAGAGGTGATACCACCTTTGAAATCCCTCTTTATGGCAGCTGTCTCCAAAGATCTCAAAATGCATCATCAACTACATACATACAAAGTGCATCACCAATTACATGTATACAAAATACATCATTAATTACATGCAAAATACATACATGCATGCAAAATGCATCATTGATTACAAACATGCAAAATGCATCACCAATTGCATGTGAAATGCATCAGTTACACACATACAAAGTGCATCACCAACTGCATGCAAAATGCATCGATTACATACATGCAAAATGCATCTTCAATTGCATACAAAATGCATCAATTACATACATGCAAAGTGCATCATCAATTGCATACAAAATGCATCGGTTACACACATACAAAATGCATCTGTTACAAAATGCATCAATCACATACGTACAAAATGCATCATCAATTACTTGCATAAAAAATACATCAATTACATACATACAAAATACATCACCAATTGCATACAAAATGCATCAGTTACACACATACAAAATGCATCAATCACACACATACAAAATGCATCATCAGTTACTTGCATACTAAATGCATAAGTTACATACATACAAAACACATCACCAATTGCACACAAAATGCATCAGTTACACACATACAAAATGCATCATCAATTACACACATACAAAATGCATCATCAATTACACACATACAAAATGCATCATCAATTACATACATGCAAAATGCATCATCAGTTTCTTTGTCATGGACTCTTGGGCTCAGATAGAGACAGGCCTCACAAGGTACAACCTTCCTGGAGAGTGGCTTCCTCCAAGAATGAAGATGAGGCCACGCCACGTGGCTGCTCACCATCCGTGAGGCCTGCCCACCTCTGTATGACGTCTATCAGGCTCTTTGAGATGTGGCCAGAACAAGAAGTGCAGAGGATGCCAGTCGTGGGGCCCATCCTGTGGATCTGGAACCAGCTGCCTCCGCCCCCACCAGGACGGAGCCCAGAGGTCCACAGCAGTTCTTCCTCCTAGAAGCGATCATCTGAGGACTGGGCCCTCATTGGCCAACCCCCCGTATTACATGGCACAGACTCAGGCTTCTGTCCTTCCCACCCTGTTTCCAATGTGATTTTTATGTGAGCTCTTTGACCCAGTCCATCCAATTGCTGCAGATTCAGGTTGAATTTACAAATAGACACCTAGGAAAGGAGGATTATTCTAGTTAATTGATGGACAAAGAAACTGGAGGTCCCCCATTCCATCACGCGCACCCTCACTCACATTCACACTCAGATCTTCTGGTGTCAATCCAGTGGGTAGGGAACGAGAACTCCCCGGACCAGAGCCGTCACTGCATTCCTGCTGGGCAAGGTGAGCCGGGGGTGCTGCAGAAGAAAACCAGGCACCTTAGTCAGCCAGCCACTCCAGCTCGGAATGTAATCCTTGCGCTGGTCAGGAGCTCCTGCACCAATGTCTCCTGATGGCTCAGTCTCAGTGGGAGGCTCTTTGCCCAGAAACTGCTGGTGCCTCAGCAGATTTGGCCAGCTGGAAGGAAGCACTGGCCGATCCGTGCCCTGAGATAAACACCCAGGGCCAGAGCTAAGGAACGCATCTTGTAGTGACCAAAGCCCTCCCAGCCATCTTTCTAGTACTGGAACAGCTCAAAAACATGGCGCTTCCCGGACATCCCAAAGTGCAGCGCTCCATCATGGCTCAGCGTGCCCAGGGTGCTGCAGATCTGCTGTAACAGTGGCTATGAATTAGAAAGAGACCACAGCGAGTGGTCAGCAGCATTAGCTGCCAACTGGCCACCAGGGTCTTTGGGCGGACAACAGGCAGGTCTGGTAATTTTCTGAGGTCCTCAGCCTGTACCTCCTAGGTCCAAAGGCCTTTCTCTCTTTCCTTCCAGGCCCGGAGATGTGGTCACACTCCTCGAGGATTCCAATGAAGACTGGTGGAAGGTGGTGTATTTCCATTCCATTCTTTTTCTGGTCATTGGCTGTATTTCTCAGCAGTCTGCAGGAGATGGCTTCATGCTCCTCTTCACTTTGCAGGGGAAAATTCAAGACCGAACTGGGTTTTTTCCTGCCAACTTTGTTCAGCGCGTGCAGCCAGAGGAGAAGATTTTCAAGTGTGTCCAGACCTTCATTGGCTGCAAAGAGCAGGGACAGATCACTCTGAAGGAGAACCAGGTGAGTGAATAGCACAGACCCCCAAGAAAGGAGGCCCCAAGTTGGTGATCTGATCAGTAGATTTAGAACAGGCAACGGATGATGGTGGTAATAATAATAATAATAATAATGATGATGATGATGGCTAGCATTCAGAGTTAGCGCTTTAAGGCTTACAAAGCACTTTACAAACATTATTTCATTTCATCCTCACAACAACCCTGGGAAGGAGGTGCTGTTATCCCCAATTTACAGGTGAGGAAACTGAGGCAGAGAGAGGCCAAGTGACTTGCTCAGGGTCCCACAGCTAGTCATCAGCTAAGGTCTATTCTGACCCCAGGTCCAGCTGTCCACCTACTGTGCCCCCAAACTGCCTCTCTGAATGTCCAGAAGAGTTTTCACCTCCAGAGCAGTCGTCTGGGCACATTAGACATTTAGAGGTGAGGAAGGCAGAGTGGTGTCTTGGGACCAGGTTGTACCAGAGTCAGGAGGAGCTGGGCTGGAAGCCCTCCAAGGTCAGCTGCTTAACCTCTGGTTCTCTGTGCCCTCTTGGGTAAGACCGTACCTCCCTCAAAGGGTTTTTGTGAGAATTCAGTGAGTGAAGAGACACTGTAGACTCATCAACCATCGGCATCCTCAGCCATCATCCCCGAGCTGCCACCACTGCTCCCAGCAGCCTTGGCCTCAGGCCTCAGGACAGCCCTTCCAAGGCAGCTCAGAGGAACACAAAAGCTAAGGGCCGGCTTCTCTTGGGAATGAAGCCCCTCCTACCCAGCTCACCCACCCAGCTTGGCTCTGAGTGACACTGGGGGCTTCAGAAAGGCCCCCCTCATCACAGGCCCCACAGTGCAGACCCCTGAGGGGATCCTGACCTGGTTGGTGCGGGGATCAGCCCTGAAGACAGCGCCCAAGGAGCCCTGGGAAAGGAAAGGCCAGAGCTGAGACAGCTCCCTCCTCCTGCCTTCTCGCTTAGTCTCTGAGAGCTCATGGCTCTGCATGGCCCCTCCAGACCCTGGCTCCCCACTGACTTTCCTCTCTGGCCAGGGACAAACCTTAGACAGCTATAAACGAAGGCACATTGTGCAGACTTTGCATCTCTGCTCTGGTCCACCACCAGGCCCTTTCAGTTTTCCTCTCCCCAACACATCAGATGCGGAGGCAGTGGGATGGATGAGTCACCTGCTCTGATTGCCTTCCTTCTTTTCCCCTTGAAATTTGCAGCTTCACGTCCCATGTTTCCTTCTCAGATCCCCGCTTCCCTCCACACCTGTCCAGGCCTCTCCTTGAGCTCAGCCATTGGGAGCAGGTTGCCTGTCTGTTTCAGGCAGATCTTGGTTCTCACAGGTTCATCCCTTTGCCCAGCCACAAGTTACAGACGCAGGGAGACAGTTGTCCCCGAGCCTGGGGCTGCCACAAAAAGGAGGGGTTTGTCCTTGTGAGGCTGTGAGAGCAGAAACAGGCAAAGCCAAGATGGAGAGCTGGGCATGGTGGTCACAGTGCCACAGAGGGAGCAAGGTCTGCAGAAGGAACCCAGGGAGAGACTGGGAAATGGGGTCGCCACCTGCTCTTGGGAACCAGCCTCTATGGGGTTCCGTCTGGATGCCGAGTGGGTCATCATAACCAGCAGAACAGACTCTCCCTGTTGTGGGCACAAAGGGAGCTCCACCTCCCTGCAGGCAGAATCCCCCCTGTCCCTCTGTTCTGGGTCGGGTTCTCAGGACTGAGTCTCAGAGCCTAACCTCGTTTGCTTAGGGGAGGATATAGGGAGAGAGAGGGTCACGGCAGGGGTTGACGCGGCCTTGGGGAGCCGCCTACCAAACCTGCCCCAGCTCCACCTCTTTGGTCCTAACGAGCCCAACTCCAGGGCCCAGCACCGCTCCTGCCCTCCAGAGACACCAAGTCATTTCCTTCAAATGGTTGCTATAGAAACGCACCAAACTTTTATGAGGAAAAGGCTTTTTCATCACAGACTATCTAGAAGCTTCAGGTTTTCCCAAATTGCTCTCCTCATGATATTGAAATAAGCAGCAAGAGCCTTTGGGGTTCAGTCGGTTCTCTCTACCGTGCAAACAAAACATCCTTTGAATATCCCCAGTTTTCCTCAGAGCAACCCCAGCCCCTCCACTGGCTGAAGGCTTCAGTGCAATTCAGTTTAGCCAAATCCAACACTTACTAAACCCCTGCTCTGCACAGGAGACGGCGCTTGGTGCTGGGGGTGCCAAGGATGACATAGCCCGGTTTCTGCTCCTGGGGGCTTGCCTTCCGCTGGGAGAGGCAGGGGATGGCGCGTACACAGAGGAGTCTGATACATGGGAGAGTGTGGTGGGACCAGGGGGACATCCCAGCCGAGGGCTCTGGGCAAATAGAAGGCAGGAGGGATGAGAGAGGGAAGGAGAAGAACTCAGCCTTGGAGGAAGTGAGGCCCATGGGGGCGGGGGCAGAGGAGGTTATCGGAAGAGAACCCCCTTAAACAGAAAAGCAAATGGCGAAGGGCCAGAGTGGATTGCCGCAGCATCCGTGGCCTCAATTCTTCGGCCACGGTCCCAAGGAACACCGTTGTGTGAAGGAGCTTCTCGGAGCTCAGATTTAGAGCTGGTCAGTCGGTCCAACATTTTTACCTTGGCGCCGAGGGGGAGAGCACTTACCCAAGGCCACACTGGTAGTAGAGACAGCCAGGGGCCCTGACTCCCCCTCCATTCCCTGGCCTCCCCACCCCAGCGAAACTCACAGACTCTGGAATGGGTTTGAGGCAGGCACCCAGGGAGTAGAGAGAGAGCCGCCCTCAGGCGTTTAGAAGAGGGGGTGGCTGGGTGGCCTTAGGCAGGTCACTTACCTTCTCAGAGACCCTGGGCGGCTCTAAGGCTGCAATTCATCCGCACTGGTGGAAGACAGGCCCTGCCTCCGTCTCTCCATTGTCCTTTGGCCATGCAGCATCCCCAGAAAAAGACTGACGTCAAAGAGACAGGCCTTTGGTGCGGCATCAGAAGGAGGTCACCCAGAGCACTGTGCATTTTCCCCAAGGCAGGCCAACCCACCTTCCTCCTCCTGCTCAATCCTGTGCCCAGCTCCGCCCTGGGCCCAGTGTCTGGCCACTGTCTGCTCATTCACAAGTTCACAAATGAAACATTTTCCAATCTACCACTAATTTGTTTTCACAGTATATTTTTTAAGAAGATTCCAACCATTCAGTAGAAAATTTGCATTTATAAGCCTATAATAAGAGTAATTTTGAGGGAGGACTGTACATCAGTGCCCCTCATACTGCTAGGCTGTGGATATGCAGCAGCTGTTAGTCAATGGCGGGCACAACCCATCTCTATTCTCTCTACAAGAGAGTCAAAGTGGTTCATGGAACCCACAGATGGCGGGCGATACTTGAAATTAGGTCGTGTGCCTTAACAGCCTTTAAAACTTAGAAAATATCCCGTTTAAAATTCAAAAAGGGCAGCCATTCAGGCCGAGGGCCACAGCAAAGTAATACGAAAAGGAGAGAACACTCAGGGGTGTTTGAACTCCCTTCTGAGCTGTCCAGGCGCATCCATGTGAAGATCCCCTCCAATTATTGGGTCAATCCATCGAAGGTTGGTAAGGTGCCATGTTATGTGGTCAGCCCTCTGCAGGTGAAAGGGCGAATGACACTGCTCTCTCTCAGCTGCACCCTCTCATTGTGAGCAGCTCTAGTCCCAGGCCTCCCCTCCACCCTCTAGAGAAGGTCCAGCCAGTGTCCAGAGGACCATTCTCCAGGTCTGTGAACATTCTGTGGGTCCTGGTGTGGCCTAAGCTCAAGCTGCCCCCCACCCCCGGCAATCTTCCTCCTGAACCTGTTGGAGAATTCCCTTTCTTGCCCACAAGTCAGCAGGGGCAGGAGATGCTGTTTGTTGATGTCCGCTGCCCCACAGCTCACCCATAATATTAACCCTTCACGGAGTGTGCCACCCCGTGATTTCTAGCCTTCCTGCATCACCACAAGAGGTTGCCGAGGAAGGCAAGGTCTTCCAGATACTGAGCATTGATAGAATCAGTGTCTGAAAGTGAGGAGGGGAGAGACTTCCTCTCTCCTGCCGAGGTCAGAGCCCATCGGTGCACAGACGTTTACATCACTGCTCTGTAGGAGGAGAGGGACGGGCTGGAGTAGCTCCCTATTTCAGTCATACTCATGTGAATTCGGTTCCACTCACCCCCCCCAAAGTCAAGGCCACATGCTGTGAGCTCTCTCTTCTGGGCTTTTCTTCTCCCATCCCTGCAATGTCATCCTCTGCACCAAATGGTGCCCGGAGGGGGCATCAATCACTGAGCCTCCCTTCTTCCTCCTTCCCTTTGAATTCAGATCTGTGTGGCCTCAGAAGAAGGAAGGGATGGCTTCATCAAGGTCTGCAGTGGCCGAAAGAAGGGCCTGGTGCCTCTGGACATCCTAGAAAACATCTGATTTCTGTGCCCCACTTTGTGCAATGAAAACCTTGGCTGGCAATGGCCAGCAGCCTCTTCCTGTGGACACTGTCGGTTCTGATGACACCCAGAGGACAATGAGAATGTGAATGCACGCGCACGCGCACACACACACACACACACACACATACACACACACACACCAGGCTGTTGAGCAACAATGAAATGGCAACAGAGCAGAGAGTTTGTTGAGGAAATGTACTCAGTCTACCACTGGGTGTGAACAGAGACTGGAAGAATTTGGGAGAGGGGGCCAGGAAGCAGTTGGAATATAAACATACTTGTCTAAAAGAAGCCTGTGTGTCTGAAGAAACCCACTGGTGCCTGAGGTGACCCCGTGTTACCTGGGACCCAGGCAGTCGAATCTGACCTTCTCTGGACCAAGCACAGTCTATGTTTTTGGTCCAGTGTTACATGAGTCCTAGCTTTCTGTCCACAGAATTAGTCAACCAGTATAGCATTTTAAACTGTGGCCAGCCTAAGCAGGGATTGGAGCCCACCAATGTGAGAGACAGCTGGGTCTAGAATCTCATTATGTTATCAGATTATCAGGAAATACAGTGACCCACTAGGGTCCTCTCTCTCTCTCTCTCTGTCTCTCTCTCTCTCTCTGTCTCTCTCTCTGTCTTTCTCTCTCTTGCTATGATGCCTTGATCTTACACCCATCAAACCCAGAGGAGACACCTGTCCCAGCAGGTCTCTACTTCCTTCCATTTCTGCTTTTCCCCACAAGTAGAAAGAATTACATGAGACAGATTTGGAGATTCCATACATCCAGTGGTGGTTGGGTGAAGGGAGCCTATTTACTATCAAAAAGAATCCGTTTTCTTCTTTCTCCTTGGGTTCAAAGCTGGGCAGCCTCCCAGGGGCCATGAGGTGGGTGGTCAGGGCATCTGATGAAATCCACTTTCATTTCCAGCACTCTCACCTCCATTTGTCAGAGAGTCTAGCACTCTTGTGGGGTTCTTAGGCCTGTCAAATTCAGAGATCAGAGTCAGGGGTTAGAAGAAGCCCAAATCTGGGGTTGCCAAACCAAAATTCCTATTTCCCTAGGACCATTTACTATAATCTTCCTGCTGGGGAAAGGAGACGCTGCCATCCCTCTTCCTTCAGAATCCAGGGGGGCCCATTTAGTGTTTCCTAGGAAAAAAAGACCTGACTCCTCTTCCCTCCCCCCACCCCACCAAAGGCTATACTTCCCATGGATGCGCTGTCCCAGAATGTCCCCCCCTTCGGTCTCCTCCTCCTTGTATTCCAGCTCAATTTGTAGCATCTAGCTAAAGATGGAGAAGGTGAACTCTAATTCGCAATGGCCTTGAAATCAATGTCAGTTTGATTTATTTTGATATAAAGCGATTAACGTGATTGCCCGGCGGCTTCTATCCTGCCCACTGACTATCGCTTTTCAGAACCAAAGCCTGGCTGTCTCCAGTGATTTCTCTTCTTTATTATGGCCTGGAACTGAATAGGGGATGGGGAATGGGTGGGAGGCTTCTCATTCTTTCTTTGGATGCCTTACCCTCAATTCTGAGACAGCCCCCTGAGTGCCCTCCTTGCCGAAGACGAGAGGTGCAGTAGACGGGTCCAGGAAACACATGGACTCTCTCAAAATGGGATGAGATGCATTTGCCTGAAAAACTGAATGTCTGAAGACCAATGCTGTTTGTCTCTAACTCAGTGTTCTATTTAATAATAAAAAATACCCCTCGGTATGAGAACCTGGGTCCTGGTTTCTTCCTGAATGCCAATGGGATATACTTTGGGCTGGTGGCCAAGAGGAGACCAGGCTTTAATGGTACCATCACGCCTGCTTTGTCCTTCTCTCTGTCTTTCAACAGATGAGACCCATCTGGCTTCCAGGGTCACTCACCCAGGTGGTACGTGGCAGGGGAAGGATTTGATTCTGGGTCCAGGGCTCTTTCCACATGTCTCTATGAGCACATCCTCAGCTTCTGGCTCCACCAGCGGTGGGTGTGGGGGGAGGTGGGTGGGAGTAGCCAACATGCTCAGCCAGGGAGGGCCTGGGAAAGAACATGGCCATCCTCTCCTCTCCCAACTGCCTCTACTCTTTACCTATAGCACCCCTTGTAAGAGAGTGGGGGCCTGTGGGGTCTCCTGGATGCATGGACTGCATCCGACAGTATCAGTCACAGCCCATCTCTGCCTCTGCGTCTCTGTAGCTGCTGGCCATGCCTTCCCTTGAGTCCTCCATTCAGAAGGCTTTTCCTCTGAGTCTTTCAGCACCACATGAATCCCAGAGCAGCCCTCAGGCTGTCCACCTGTGGTCCCAACTTCTTGCCACATGACCAGCCCACCTCTTTTTTGAATTCCATATGTCCCTGAAACTCTCGGATACCACTTCTCGTGTCCAAGTCATGAGATGGGCAGAGAAGCTGAACCGAGTGAATACTGAGAGAGAACATGGGAAGACAATGGAATAAAGGACTCCTTTTATGGCTAAGGACACCAAAAGCCTGGTGATGCTGACCTAGTGGGCATTCCCACCCAGCACTAATGGAGCGCCACAGTCTCCAGCCTTGGAGAGAATGACAATCTACCTAGAGTGTGGAAGCCAAGCTTTGGGGGCTGTGCCTTTCATGAGTGAGCTGGGCTGGTCCTTGGAGACCCAGGCTAATTCTGGGCCTTCCCAACCATTCTTGGCACACTTCTGCAGGCCCTTAGTGTCTCTCCCGTTGGGATGCATGGTCCTGGAGAATAGGGATCATTTATCCTTTGTCTTCTTCATAACTTTACTCCAGTACCAAGCACTCAGCAGGTACCCCATGAATACTGAGTGATTAATTAATTGCTTCCTGCAGAGCTTCTAAGGATGAGGAGGTGCTGAGGAAGCGCCAGAGAATGCCAGACTTGCCCAGCCAGTGCGAAGGACTAGGGATTGATCAGTGTCAGCTGTTTTTTCCTTGTCCGTTCCCTCAGTCTGGGATGCTCTCATAGAACCGTGAGCCTAGTATGAGAACATGGCATCAGCCATAAAGAGAATTCCACACTTCCTGGACCAGTTTAACTTACCCTGAAATCTAGTTTATTGAATAAGCAAACCAAGAGATATTATATTCTCTGCTCCCATCAGTCAACTGTGTGGATCTGAGGATGGGGTACAGCAGCAGAATGGCTGTCTCTGGAATCAGAGAACCTCTGTGACCTCAGACAAGTCCCTTTGCCTCCCTTTGAGGAATTAGGTGGTTGAACTCTGGGACCCCCGAAGCTCTTTCCTGCTCTAGGTTTCTGATCCCCGTCAAAATGTCACTTGTAAAAGCCCCTAGCTCTCTTCTCCCATTTCATCAAGGAGACCTTTACTTCCTCTGCAACACACCTGCCTTAAGGGTAGCAAAGCTGCCCATGGTGCCCCCTTTCACATAGCACAAAAAGTGATCCTTCAGTCAGAGCTTCTGAATGGTATCGTGTGGTGCCTGAATCCTCTGCGTGTGCTTGGCTCAGGCTAGCTGCTTAGTGCATCTTCATCTTCTGATGCTGGTGGGCATGACAAGTCAAGGCATGACCCATGACAACTGGGCTACAGGATGGGATATCACACAAGAAGCAGCGTGAGGGGCATCCCACAGGGCATCTGTGACAAGGAAAGCCAGTGGGCTGGTCTTGGGGAGAAGCCTGGGGCCACAGGGCCACAGGCTTGGGAAGCACCAGCCTGATGGAGTCAGGAAGAGAACTCAGATCCAGTGAGGGAGATGGAGAAGGGCTGGTTAGGGGGTAGAAGCAGACCCACAGGGGGTTTTCCACAAGCTTCAGTCACAAAGCCCCCAGGCAAGGATTCCAGGAAGACGCCCACCTTGGCATTGTCCCAGCAGAAGAAGGATGGTTCCTCCAAAAGCTGGCCAGACAAGAACTGGATTAATGAGCCTGGGACAGAGGATCTCAGAGGAAGGCTGACCCTAGGTGACATCTACCTTTACCTGGTCCTGCACAGGAGCACTAGTGATAAATGCATAGAGCCTCCATAGTATCAGGAAACAAATGAGGCTATTAAAACAGAGGAACATGTCAAGATGAACGGCAGATGCTGGCAGACTGTTACTCAAACAGACAATGAGGAGAGCCTGGAATCCTGACGCAGCCCAGGAAGGAGGCAGACAGACAATGGCAACCCATTGGGCTATTGACCAGGGCAGCCATGCTCATCATCATGGGACAGCGCAACTGAGCTCCTGAAGGGGATGGATTTCGGCCAGCATCTCATGAGTTTGACTTCAGCAGATCCCAAAATGGGCACAAGAAATTTGGTGTCAGTTGGTACCGATGAGCACTTTGACAACCCCATTTCCATAACTGGCCTGTGCCCCCCCTTCCCCCTACCAGAAAGACCCACATGCCCTCTGGCTCTGATTCACTGTCAGGGACTGAGTAAGGAGAGTGACCAAAACCCTTCATCAAACCAGCTCATGGGAGTGCCCCTGGGCTATAAATTCCTTAGAAAAGAGAGGGAGAGACAGACAGAGACAGACAGAGACAGAAAGGTAGAGACAGAGAGGAGAGACAGACAGACATAGACAGAAAGGCAGAGAC
>NW_020954595.1:13170947-13204806 GCF_900497805.2 Vombatus ursinus | reverse complement strand
CAGAGACAGAAAGGCAGAGACAGAGAGGAGAGACAGACAGAGACAGAAAGGCAGAGACAGAGAGGAGAGACAGACAGAGACAGACAGAGACAGACAGAAAGGCAAAAAAAGAGAGAGAAAGAAAGATAAAAAGAGACACACAGAAAGAGACAGACAGACAGAGAAGGATTCGCCTCTGAGACTCCAGGCTGCTCTCAAAGGCTGTTAGTGACAGGGAAGGTGATGAGTAGCATTGGTAGAGTTCCCTGTGCCGACAAGATTCCAGGTCCAGACCAAAAAACCAAAGTCTGTGCTCTCATTGCTGAGCTTGGGTGAAAGGGGAGGAGAGAAAAGATGAAAAGACTTAAGCCAGGAACAATACATGCAAATGCAGCTCAGAGCACTAGGCTTCTTTCCTTCCTTCCCTCTTTTTTGTTTCTTTTCTTCTATTTTTCTTTCTTTCCTTCCTTCCTCTTTTCTTTCTCTTTTCTTCTTTCTTTCCTTCCTTTCTTATTTCTTTCTGTTCTTTCTCTCCCCCAGATATGGAGCTCCAAGTTTCCACATATAAATCTCAAAGATCTCAAATACCAGAAAGTCCCATCAGCAGCCAAAGGAATGCTGAGCTTCCTGGCATGCAGTAGGTACTTAATAAATGCTTCTGGAATGATTATTGGGTGATGGCTCATTCCTCTCCTGTCCAAGCTCCTCGGTGGCCACCCCCATCACTATTCCATCCACTCCCCTCCAACCAACGTGTACTTGCTAAGTGTCAAGCAGGGAGTCAGCCGACCGATAAGGCACCAGAGATGCTCGGAGAGCAAGGCCTCATCCCACTACTGACCTGTGCTGTCTGTGTCCTGCTTGCTGCTGCCCCCAGATGACAGCCCCGCTGGCCCTGGAGAGGCTGCCCAGAGAGAGGGACATGCAAAGCAGCAACTGACTTAGGCTCTGAGCAGAAGTCATCCCATACATTCCCTCCCACATCCCCAAACATAGCAGGGCTGCTACCATGCATGCAATCCCAGCAGTGCTGAGGAGCCCACCAAAGAAGAGCCCCGAGGACAGAAACTCGGTCAATGGTGGGGGGGATGTCACAGAAAGGCAGGTGTAGACCCAAGTCAGACTGCATCCTAATGAGGGCTGCCCAAAGGTGGCACAGGCTACCTTGGGAGGCACTAGGTCCCCCCTTCCTGGAATTCTTTAGGCACGGGCTGGACAGCCAGTTGACTGTGGGGAGACAAACCTTAAAGTACCCAAGAATCGTCTGTTGGACCGAGGATCCCAGGTCTAGACCCAAAGAGGACCTCAGAAGTCTCTGAGCCCACCTGCTTCATTTTACAGATGAGGAAGTGAAGTCCCAGGGAAGTGAAAACACTTTTCCAAGGTTGCAGAGGGGGCAAACATCAAAGGTGAGCTCAGACCCAGGTGCTCTGACCCAAAAGCAGATCAGCTCCTCAGACAACACCCTAGTCTCATCAAAGATGAGGACACAGATGATAAATAACAACCACCACCACAGCGGAGACTTGGTGGAAATGGCCCCAGCACAAGCTGGCAGCCGCCTTGTTTGCGGCTTGTTGTCACCGTGACTGTTGTAGGGGCATCCTTGCTCAGGGTGGGCCAGGTGACCTCCAGGTGCCTCCTACACTAAGACTCTTGGGAGCACCACGGGGCCGTCTCTGGAGACAGGAGGGTGGAAGCTTGGCCGGAGTCAGAGTCGGGGTGGGAGGGCTTCACTGTAAGCCACCGGACACAAGAGTGACCTCGATAC
Source organism: Vombatus ursinus (assembly GCF_900497805.2). NCBI lineage: Eukaryota > Metazoa > Chordata > Mammalia > Diprotodontia > Vombatidae > Vombatus > Vombatus ursinus. The sequence goes on along the minus strand of NW_020954595.1, from coordinate 13,203,056 downwards.
AAAATGCTCCCCAAGGCAGGTGCTCCTTTCACCGGCACAGGAACAGATGGAGAGGGCTGTGCCTCTGAAAGACCTAGAGAGATCTGGGCTATTCTCATAATGGTGATGGGTCATGATCATCCATAATGCCCTAAAACATTAATACAGTCTTCGTGGGAGGCTGTGGCCACACAACTTCCTCTCCTGGGGGTCAGCTTTTTGGTGACAAACATCTGAGGAGCTGGGTTCAAATCCTCCCTCGGATATTTACTATCTCTGAGATCTTGGCAAGTGATTTACCTTCCCTGGATGCCAGTTCAAGGTCTATAAAAAAAGGAGATCAGACTGGACCGTCTCGGAGGGCCCTTCAGGCTCTAAGTGATCCTGTGATCCCCACAGGCAGGGCTAAGAAAGGTCTCTCATTTGAGCTGGGATGGGGTGCCCAGGTGCAGCTGTGCCATCACTCTCCCCCCTCTGACTGGCCCAGTCTGTCTGAGGGCGCACAGGAGCTCTGACCAGCCGTGGGCCTCGGTCTTCTTCTCCACACTGAGCTGCTGCTGCTGCTGCTGCTGTCTCTTTCTTAGAACTGTTTCAAAATTGAGGTTCTTTTTGGGGTTCACAACACACACATATTTTTCCATTGTGCCTTCAATTCCCCTCATGTTTCTGGTAACTGACCATACAAATTGTCTTAAAGTTTTTCCATACAATGTGGATGAACCTAACTCACATGGTTGCTGTATTTCATTACAGTTAAAACAATAGAGACATTTGAATCATCATCAAAACAATCATTCATTAAACACCTACTATGTGCTGGGCACTGGGTAGGTATTGGGGACATGAATGCAAAGAGTGAAACAGTCCTTTCTCTTAAGTAATTTCCAATCTATTGAGAGAGACAAGCACTTGTATAAATACAGACAGAATAATTAAAAAGGTTAGGGGGTCAATCGAGGCAATCAACATAAGGGTGAAGGGATCAATGGAGTAAATCCGTTATGCCAATCTACTTAAATTGAGAAGATGCTACACCCCGATGGCTTTGTCAAGAGAGAACAACCAATCAGTCAGAAGTGTGCGAGTGAATAAGGCCCAAACAACTCTATTAAATCCTTAAAAGCCAGGAGATGACCTGGAGTCTCTCTACACAGAAAGCAGGTTGGGATTAGTTGTGGAAAAATGGAAAGCCTGTTACATAGCTAAGCCGTTCAGAACCTGGGGCATCAGGCATTCGAAGCTTAACGGCAGAAGCCTCCAGCCAAGCCTCAGTGACAGAATGGGGCAGGGACGAGAAGATGGTGCCTCTGCCTTACACCCTCCTCCTCGGCCACAGGAAGCCTTTGTAAACTGCACAGGAGTTTTTCATATGGGTCCTAGAAGCACCTTGTGGTCAACGGTGGCCAACAGCAATGGCTGCCCTGAGAGCCAATAACAAACTGGACCTATTGAGAAAAAGCACCTTCCAGGCTCTGCACCAGCCTAAGTGGACGCCCAGAGCAGCCTCGCCCCATTGTGCCATTGAAGGAAGAGAGGCCGTTCTAGAAAGTGGAGAGGAGGGAGCATGTTCCCGGCATGAAGGACAGCCGGGACAAATGATGGAGACAAGAAATGGAGGCTCATGAGTCAGTGGCCAAGGGAAAGCCAGATTGGCAGGGCTGGTGCCAGGGAGTGATGTCCTTCTGCCAGGGCAATGCCAAGGTGGACCTCTTCCTGGCTGAAATGAGATCCTGGATGGGAAAGTGCTCTGTTTGTAACAACGGTTAACCCCCTAGGATATTATTGATATCCCCATTGATGAGGCTCATCATCAAGAGCTAGAGGCATTTTGGAAGCCAGCCATCTAATGCAACCCTCTCATTTTACAGACGGGGAAACTGAGGTCAAGTTAAGTGGTTTGCCCAAAGTCACCTGGTTAAAAGAAAGAGCAAGGATTTTAATGCAAATCCTCTGACTTCTTGAGTCCACTTTCCACTGAAACCCAGGGATTCTCGTAGACTTGGAGGTTGTACAGAGGACATCCCTCAAGAAAAGGCAAGACTGTTCATTGAAAGTCTGGCACAAGAGTCAGTTGATGAGTCAGAAATTAGCGCTATCCCTCAAAGACCAGTATAACTGCACATCAGAATTACAGAACTGGCTTCTGGTCTAGCTGTGTGACCAAAGGCAAGACATTTAACCTCCCTGGGTCTCAGTTTGCTCATCTATAAAATGGGAACGATCACAATAGCAAACCTGCCCCACTCCCAGGTTGTTTGGAGGATAAAATGAGACAAAGTCTAAAGGGAGCATTGTGAACGTCAACAGGCACAACAAGGATTGTAAAACAATTTCTCTTCCAGAAAGCTCCTCAAAGATGACTCTTTGATAGCGACAGAGGGGGTGGCCAGCTGGCTACCCTGGCCGTCTCCACTCAGGCCTTGCTGGTCAGAGCTGCTCATCCATAGCCTTCTGCTGACCCCCAGGCAGACCCCCTTCCCAGGCCACTACTGGGATTCTTTCTGCTTAGGGGGCCCTTCCTCGGAAGTGCTCAAAGCATTTTTTCTGAGATGAAATCAAACCTTCGAAGACCACTTTGCTCAGAATGTGCTAAATCACCAGCAGTGCTGATGTGGCTACAAACAGTGCCCTAAAAGCTAAAAAGAAATTAAGGGTTGTTTTTCCAGTACCTTGTGAGGCCCCTCCTGAGCTTGAGATACCATAACACCCCCTCCCATCCTGGACCATAAAATTCCTTGTCTCCCTCATCCTGAGTCATAACATTTCCCCTACCTTCCTCATCCTGGGTCCCCTATCCTGTCATCCACCTTCCTCATCCTGCATCATGATAATTCCGCCTTGTCTTGTAAGATAAAACAGTCCCCTGTCCCTCTGTGAGTTACCAGTCCTCTTTCCAGGGCTAACCCGATGGTTTTGTGCTAATAAAGTTCCCAATGGTTACAGAGAAGGGCTAAGGGAATTCTTTCCCACCTGAACCAGCTCTCCCAACTCTAAACCTCAACAGCGCCATAGCCCAGGACTGTGGGGACTTGGGGCATGCAGACAAGAAGCCTCAAGCTGAGTGTGGGGACGCACGAGTCATCCTGGCAGAGTCCCAGAAGAAGCACAGTGATGGGCGGGGAGTGTAGCGCTTCAGCTGTTTGGCTACAGGTCCAGAGGGCCCCACCATGCTACTGTTATGGGGTGGGGGAAGGGAAGAGGGCAAGGGCCCCAGGTCCTGGAAACTGACAGAGGAGCCCACTTCCCAACCTAAGCCCATCAGGAGGTGCCTCCTTCCCATTATTACATCGCTCCATTTATTTAAGTTTCCTGGGGTCGGAAACTTGGGAGTGAATCTAGGATAAAGGTCAAAGTGTAGACTGACTTCAAATCCGGGCCCGGCTAGTCACTTCACCTCTGCCTTCCTGCCCTTGTCCCTCTGTGGCCCCACGCCACCTGTCAGCCAAAGGGGAGACTCGTTCCAGGCCTCTGGAACAGGCCAGCCAGGAACCGGAGCTTTATCCTCCCCCAGCAGAGCCTGGGCATCTGGAAAAGCTCAGAGCCAGGGGGCCCTTCCGTCTGAGGATGAAGCCGCTCAGAGGCAGCAGGCCCTAGGAGAGAGGACAGGAGGAAGGCCAGTGCAGTGCCCTCAGGTCTAGGGGGCCCTTTGGGGCTCCGACTGTCTCGGGTTCCCTATAAAAAAACAAACCTCTTGCATTTAAAATGATAAAGCTACCAAGGCCCAGGATGCCTTGACCTTCCCATGGTCACCACATGGCCCTTCTTGAGCTCAGGAGGGCTGGAGCTCCCGAGCTCCCAAAAACAAATATTTGCACTCTGAACTTTGAATCTGAGAGATATGAGGGAGGGAAAAGACTCTGTCTTTCCCCCAGATGTCTGCAAACCACAGGATTGCTTGGTGTCTCAAAGGCATCCTGTCTTGGCAAAGTAGACAGAGCCTGGGCCTGGGGTCAGGAAGCCCCAAGGGTAATCTGGCCTCAGGCACTTACTAGCTAGGTGACCCTGGGCAAGTCACTTCCCGCCATCTGCTTCAGTTTTTTCACCTGAAAAATGGGGCTAACAATAGCACCTCTCTCCCAGGGTTGTGACTCAGATCAAATGAGGCTGTACTTGTAAAGTGCTTAGCATGGGGCCTGGAACGTGCTAGGTGATTAATAACGGTCATTCCTCCCCGCTACCCCATTTCTGCTTCAAATCTCTGCTTTGCCCTAGCTTCTGCCTCCAAAGCCACCTGGGCCTTAGTTCAACGGGCTCCCTGCACGCAGCCTCCCTTCCCATCCTCATTCCTGGAAAGCAGCTTGGTTGTTTAAAAAGGCCAGGTCCCGTTTCTGGGTGCATTCCATTGGCTGTGAGAAGAGCTTGGGCTCTGCAGTTGGTTCAGGTTCTGAAGCCTCCGTCACTTCTGGCCTGTAGGCCAGCGTCACAGCAGTCTGGGCCTCACCCTGCATGGCCCATGAGGTTAGTTAAGGTTTGCTAAGCCCTTTGCATAAACAATCTCATTTGATCTTCACCAAAACCCTAGAGGTAGCTGTTACATTATCCCCATTTTTCAGGTAAGGAAACTGAGAGGCTGAGTTGTGGCTAGTAAGCGTCTGAGGCAGGATTTGAACCAAAGTCTTCCTGACTCCAAATCCAGCACTCTGTGCCACCTTCCTATAAACTGACAAACCCCTGCTTCCTCCATGAGTCAAGCGGCTAGAGAGTAATACCATGCCAATGAGGCTACATTTATCTCCCCAACCAGGCTCTGAAGATGTTGGCCCTGCTGTCTCTGAAAGGTCCTGATGTGCAGAAGCCGCAGAGGAGTGAGCACACAGACAGGCCTGCATCCCCAGCAGCACCCAGAACAGCTCAGGACTCACTCCTCTGGAGAAGCCAATTAACCCAGCCCATTTGCAAGCAAGAGTGAGGCTCACAAGCCAAGTTTATAATTCAGAGACTGACAGAAATGGAAAACCTGCTGTACCTGGCTAGTTCTCTCTTTGTCAAAATGGGCCAGTTTCTCTTCTCCCTTAGTCCCAAAATAAGGCCAGCCCTTCCCGTTTGCCTTCTTCAGATTATATCAAAGCTTGGCCATTTGGCCACCACCGAATAATATGAGTGTGGTTAAATTGATGTTCCCTGGTCACCTCTGCTTACCTACTGCCTAATGAACAGAGTTCTGGGGCTCAGAGTTTTTCACTGGGAAAGAGGGTGTCTGAGGAAGGTCTGACGGGTCTGGCATCGCCCAGAGGGGCTAGGTGCCTCTGGACAGCTTTCACTGTTTCCTCCTTTGCATGTGAATTCAGGAGTCAAAGTCAGGACTAGAAGTCGGTCAGAAGGCAGCCAAAATGTTAGTCACTGAAAGGATCATAGGGAGAAAGTTCTGGTTAAGATGGCAGCAGGAACGGTCACGGCAGGGACCAATTTCCCTCATATAAGCTTCAGTAGAGCGCGACTCGTCATGACCTCATTTGGAGTTTTCTTAGCAAAGATACTAGGAGGTTTGCCACCTCCTTCCCCTGGCAGTAAATATTTGACTCTAAAGGACAGAAAAATCCTAGAAGATGATATTCTACAAGGCAAAAGCTAAAACAGGGCATCAGATCAAATGACAAGAGAGAAATCCGAAAAGAAAGGACAGCAAGGTCTCCTCTGTCCAGCCCAGGGCTGTACCAAGAGACATTCCAAGTTGTAGGCATGGAAGGAGATGCTGCAAGTAAGCCGAGTGAACAAGCCAGAAGCTAGAGCAGCACTCTAACCAAGGAAGCCTTGCTGGGGGCATAGAAGGCCGCAGTGGGGCCCCAGCTGACCAGGGACAGATACCTCAGCAGAATCCAGATGCCACGGAGGAAATGAAGCCTGAAGCAGCCCCCTGCCCCGAGGTGCTCCATGGGAGAATGGAAGACCCAGGCAGCACCCTGCCAAGGACCCATGTAAAGCCCTTTCAAACCTTAAAGAGCTATATGGATGCTTGTTATGGTTATTATTATTATTATCATCACTCAGAATGCAAGCATACCAAGGGATATGGGAGCCAGAGAAAGAGCCCAGAAAATTGAGGTCAGGAGTGAGCAGGGGCTCCCTCACCCAAGATCACTGGAGGGGTCAGAGCCTCACCCCAGTACAAATTCCCAAATCATGAACTGGTGGTGGAGAGATGAATAAACAGAAGAAAAAACCCAAAACCTATGAAGAAATAGTATGGATCAAAAGAGGCCCAAGACATAAACTCAGAAGAAGAGAGAGTAGCTCTGTGTTAAGTACCAGCAGGGCCTCTGAGGGAGAGCGTTCAGTCCCAAGAACTACGGGAGCACTTGGAGGAAATGAAGTAAGACATTTCTAAAAATTAAATAAGAACTCAAGGAAAAAATGGCAAGAAAACTAAATACCCTAAAACAGAGGAGAGAAAACTTTGCCCAAGCAGTGGAGCTCTGAAAATTAAAGTAAACCAAACCCAACCTGATTCCATGAAACAACAAGAAACATTAGAATAAAATCAAAAGACGAGGTTGGAATTTGGGTTAGACCCAAAAAGAAAGATGTGTGAGGTATCCACTATCAAAAGAATCAGGTAACTGTATAAAACCCATAACATCCCCCTACAAGTATAGCTACGTCAAAGGATAAAAAAAGTCCTCATCTTGAGCAGATGCCTGCCAAAAATCATCTGTGCATTAAACCTAATTCTCCACATTTCTGCTTCTCAAATGAATGATCCAAAATGGAGTAGTTTCCCCATGCCTTTGGAAAACTCTCTGACACTGGCCATTTTCAAACTGGTATTCATAATATCCCCAAATAACCAACAAAATGCCACAACAGGATAGAACATAGTTACAAAGACCAGACAAACATTTTGCTAACTTCATCCAATGGAATGATAGTCTCTTAAAATTGGGGTCCCATAGGGAATAATGTCCCCATAGTCATTCAGTTTCTCTTTTCCCACTCCCGCCTCGGATGCCTCTTTCAGCCTGCTCGAAGGCCAACACAAGCTCTGCTTCCATTCACTGAAGAAAGGGAAGACTTCTGCCTTCTCTTAATCTGATGATTACTCTAGAGGAGTCCTTCTTGAGCCAACCACTTTCACGGGGTCCTCAGGATAGGTTAGAAACTGCTTACAGAAAGAAGAATATAAAAAGAGTTCATTGTAGGGCCTTGTTTTAGAATTGATAGTTTAGGGAAGACGAATGAGGGCTTCTCATTCAGTTGGGACCAAGGACTTTAAACAAGATATTGTCCCAATGTTTTAGGACATATTATAATGTGCAGCCTAAAAGAGGCAAAACATCTGCTTGCACCAATGCCATATTTCAAGGAATCACAAATTAAAACTGCCCGGATCTCTTAGAACCAACGGGCACCAAATAGAAACACCCGCCGCTCACTTTGTAAGAGAAAAGTCAAAATGAGAACTCCCAAGAATGTCGCCGTCCCGGCCCAGAACTCCCACATCAAAGAAAAAGTGCTGCAAATGCCCAGGACTCCATCAGGATGGTGAAAGACCTGGCAGCAGCCGTGGGCTGGTGTTAAGTCACTTCAGTTGAGTCCAGCTCTTCATGACCTCATTTGGAGTTTTCTTGGCAAAGACACTGGGTGGTTCACCATCTCCTTCTTCTGGCAGCAGGTATGTGACTCTAAAGGACAGAAAAATCCTAGAAGGTGATATTCTACAAGGCAAAAGCTAAAAGCTCTCTCTCTCTCTCTCTTTCACACACACACACACACACACACACACACACCCCTTACCCTGCAAGACCCAGTATACTACATCGGGGGAAATGGCCTTTAATGGACTAGAGGATTTTCAATCACTTCTGATGAAAACACAGTAGAAGCTTTCAACTGCACACCCAAGAGTGAAGATAAACAGAGAAAGGTAAATATATTTGAGCAATTGAAAGGAACTAAACAATGGTGAAGTGTTTGTGTTCTAATAGAGAGAGAAGGGACAAGTGTCCCTTCAGAGTCCTAATGTGTTCCAGAGTCACAAAGGGAATTAAATAAGACAGAAGGCCTGGATATTTTGATGATCTGAAGAAAAGAAACAAAAGTGATGGAAAAAAGAATATGCTAGGGAAAAAAGAAGGAAGGGGAACTTACAATGTCACATAATTGGAATGTATGAAAAGAGTTGGAGGATGGGGTGAGGGAAGCAGACCTAATATGAACTTCACCCTTATCTGAACAGGACTAAGGATATATAAGGATATATGCTCGAGCATGCGCGCGTGCGCACACACACACACATACCTCATCAAAGAAACAGGTAGGGAGAGGAAAAGGGGAGCGAATGGTTTGAGAGAAAGGGTAGATCACAAGCAAAACAAACATCACAAAATCAAAATGGGGGGCTTAAAGGGAAAATGAAAAGTAAAGAACCAGTTATCAGGATCTAGATGAAGGGAGGAGAAAAGGAGCAGTGAAGTAAAAGCAGATCTCCAATTGCAGGTCACTAGTGCGGATCACATTCACCACCTTCTTCTTTGTAAAGTGTTGGCGGGGTGGGGGAAGAGAGTAAACGCATAAGTAAATGCCTATGATGGAAAGGACTACACAATACAATTAACTATTGTAACCATGGAAGTAAATGGGATGAACTCACTCATAAAACAGAAGAGGATAGTAGAATAAATTAGAAAGTAGGCTCCAACCACACGTTTACAAGAAAGACACTTGAAAGGTAAAGATCCACACAGTTAAAATAAGGATGTGAAATTTATTATCCTTAAAATGAATTTTTAAAAAGTGAGACTAGCAACCACGATTGCACACAAGGCAAAAGTAAAAATATAGTTACAGTGAAAGAGATAAATAGGAAACTTACATTATGCTCAAAGGCACTATGGGCAATGAAATACTTATTACATCCATACTCTAAGTACTTAAGGAAAAGTTAATTTAATTACAGGGAGAAATAGCAAAACTGTAATAGTTGAGGATGTCAACATGTTCCTCTAGCGACAGACAAATTTAACAAAAATGCAAACAAGAAAGAAGCTAAGCACCCGATACAACTTCAGAAAAGTTAGACATGATGTATCTCTGGCTATTACTGAATGGGAATAGGAAGAAATGTATATATTTCTCAGATGTGCACAATAGCTTTACCAAAAAAATGACCCTGCGAAACATGAAATCTTCACAAATAAATGCCAAAACCAGAAATGTTAAAAAAATGTATTTTACTTACCGCAATGCAAAAACCTTAAAATCAATAGGAGGTCTTTGAAAAAGGGACTCACACTTGAATAGATAGTAAATAATTTAATCCTAAAGAATTGGCAAGTCAACGAACAAGTCAAGGAAATGACAGGTGATCTCATCAAAGAAATAACAACAATGAGACTACATAGCAAAATTTGGGGATACAGCTAAAACATTCCTTGGAGGAAAATTTATGCCACCAGATACTTTCATCAACAAAAGAAAGAAACAAATAGATCAATGAGTTAGTCATGCAACTAAAAAAAAAAAAGTACTAGAAAAAAAATTGTTTTAATTTAATGAAACACAAAAATAAGACCTCCACCACAGTAGGGAGAAGTAGCCTGGCCCCTTTCATGTCGGTCAGATTTGGAGTCTTCATTCATCACCCCAATAAGGGAATCGTCTAGGGCCTGAGCCCCTCTTGGCTAACTCCAGGGTCCCATTATACTTGTATCCTTAGCATGTAGCACACAGCCAGGCACATAGAAAGTGCTTAGTAAATGTTTGCAGAATGATTAATCATTAGAAGATTCATGTAAACTGAAGTGAGCAAAATCAGGACAATGGATACCATAACAACATTACAAAGAAAAACAACTTTGTAAGACTAGAAAACCCTGATCAATGTAATGACCAACCACAGCTCAAGAGAATGGGATTAGAACATGCTTCCCCACCTCTTGTCAGAGAAGTGAGGGACTGAAGGTGCAGAATGGGGCATACATTTTCAAACAGGGCCAATGTACAGGTTGGTTTTATTAGGTTAACTTTTTAAAAGAGGGGAGAGAAGGAGAAGGGAAACGGGTGGGGAAGGGGAAACTAGTATATACCAATGGAAGAGAGAAGAAGAGGAGAAGAGAGGAGAGGAGGGGAGGGGAGAGAAAATGTCAATAAAGTATTTTTAAATACACAGAAGAGAACAAACAGAAGGAGGTTCAGGGGAAACACAGACAAGTGGGTCAGATTTGGAACTGACATGCTGAATTTAGCATAGGCTCTTTAAAAAGCAAGCTGTATGGGGCAGCTAGGTGGCACAGTAGATAGAGCACCAGCTTTGGATTGAGGAGGACCCGAGTTCAAATCCGGCCTCAGACACATAACACTTACTAGCTGGGTGACCCTGGGCAAGTCACTTAACCCCATTGCCTAGCATAAAAAAAAAAGCAAGCCGTATGTGACTTTCTGTCTCTCTGACAGAGTTTCACATACAATCCTCTTTTTCTGTTCTTCCTATGTAGAAATGTTCAGGTTTGTTAATATTTGTCAAGTTCAGAATAAGGAAAAAATTAAAGCTTCAAGAAGCACAAGATCACAGATCTGAAGTTGAAAGGACTTCAGCGCTCCTCGAGTTCAGTCTCTTCACTTTTTCAGGTTAGGGAACGGCTTCCCAGAGAAGAAAGTGCCTTGTCTAAGGTCACACGGCTAGTAAGTAGCACAGCTCGAATTTGAACCCAGATTCTCAGGCTGCAAATCCATCATTTTCCCATCATACCACATTGGAAAATGGCAAAGGTAAAGATGAAAGGAATAGGGGGAAAGTACTTCTGAATTACAGCTTGTCTAGAAAAGGGTGCTCACACATCGTAGAACTACATGATGTCAGAGCTGGGAGGGACCTTAGGAGTTCCCTAGTCCAGTCCTGAGCTTACAGTAAAATGCCCCTTACAACAAGCAGTCAGCCAGCCTCTGCTTGAAGACCTCCAAGGAAGGAAAATCCACAACCTCCCAAGGCAGCTCCCATGGTGAGGAAGGTTTTCAGTTCAATCCAGTGCCTACTGTGTGCCAGGAACTATATTAAGCACTGGAGATACCAAAAGAGGCAAAAGACAGCCACTGCCCTCAAGGAGCTTACAATCTAATGGAAAAAGAGAGACAGTAGGCAAAGAAATACATACAGAGCAAGCTCTACACAGAATACATAGGCAATAATGGACAGAGTGAAGGTGCGAGAATGAAGACGGGTGGGGGAAGGCTTCCTGTAAGGGGGGGGCATTTTAGGTGGGACAGAAATTCTGCCCACATCTGCTGACACTGAAGCTGGCTTCTTTACAACTCCCACCCATTGTGTCTCAAGCTTAATCTCTCCCTTCAGTGATAGCCCTGAAAATACTGAAAAAGAGCGTCCCCAACATCCATAGTGCAATCAACAAATTCCTATAAATTGGCTAGAACTGATGCATAGCATAAGGTTTGTGAGGTGCTTTATGCACATTTCCTCATTTGATATGAGGCACCAAGGTATCAAAGCACATAGAGGGCTGGGCCTGGAGTCAGGAAAACCTAATTTCAAATCCAGTATCAGATACTTACTACCTGTGTGACTCTGGGCAAGTTAAATAAGAGGTTGCTTAACCTTTTTCTGCCTCAGTTTCCTTGTCTGTAAAATGGGTGTAATAATGGTACTAATACCTACCTCCCAGGATTATTGTATCAAATATATAGTGTTTTTGAAGCACTTTGTCAATGCTAATTATTATTATTATTATTATTATTATTATTATCACCACCATCATCATTGTTATGCAACATGCACCTGTCCTGGCTTCTTGTCCTGGTCACACTCCTGCTTGTTAATTTCCTTCCAAAAATGGGGGCTGCCTATACTGAGCACAGTATTTTGGGAGAGACCTGGGGGCTTCCTCTGCATCAGCGTCACACTGCAGAGAGACTTGGTACCAACAATCTGCAGGCCCCAGCTGAGGACTCCCCTCCTTCCTAGATGGGAGATGCCTGGCACCACATTTCCTCCCTTCTTCCTACTCTCAGGACACATCCCCTTAGACCCACACTTCACCAGTCTCCTGGGGCCCGACATCACTTCCCAGTGTGGTGTGGAAAGAGGACACTCGCATTTAAAGCCCACCTCCAGCACTCACTAGATGACTAGTCAGTGAAGTTTGCTCAGTTCTCTCATCCGCCAAATGTGAATCCCATTAGAGGAGCCCCTTTACAGGTTTGTTCTAAGAACCAAATGAGATAAATGTAGGGAAAATGGTTTTCAGGCCTCTAAGTGGTACAGAAAAGTCGGGCATTATCATTCTCCAAATGGCATTTCTTACTCATTAGAGTCTGCTACCAAATGGAACAAATCCCTGCCGTGGGCTTTGACTGCCGCGGCAGAGAGCCCCAGGAGGAAAATACTCACACGAACTGATCATCTGCAGCTGAAGGAAGGCAGAGTCAATTAGCCAAAGTCCATGGAGAGGAGAAGGGGAGCAGCGAGGGGGAGGTGGCAATGGGAGGCAGGAGCGAGGCCAGTTAAGAACCTGGTACTAATTTAAGCCTCTGACTCACCTCTCACAAAGACGCTGAGATGCTGCTTTGGGCTTTGTCTCAGAGGGTCTCAAAGTAGTTTATGAGTTCTTCCCTATGGTCACAGAAGAAGACAAATGGATTTTACCATTCTCGTTTTCAAAAGCAAGAGAATGAGAGAGATGCTAAATGATTTCCTGTGAGTCTCATGGTAAACACAAGAAATGGAGGTCAGCATGGTGAAGAGAAGCACTATGCCAGCCTCTTGCTTTCAGGCAGCCTGGATTTTCCACTCGTACACACTGGGCCCCTATAGTCATCAAGTCCACAAGACGCATGAAAGGCGGAGGTGTGAGTCAACATTCTAGTGCTACCAGTGGGAGACAAGCACAGCTATTATCCAACCTTGTCGAGGGTGATTATGGGACCAGTGAGAGAAAGCCCAAGGGCTAATCCCCTGGAGGGGGCTCAGACCCCTCCTTGGCACCCTACTAGCCTCTCCAAGACCTGGTTTCATCCTCAGCAAAATGGAGATAATAATACCTGCTGAACCCACCTCACGATAGCCAACAACCACCCAGACGACTGGATTAAGTGTTAAGGTGCTCTTGTCTTTTATTTCATGACCAATATGCAAACATCAGTCTGGCCATTGCACCATAGCCTGGTCACTGACCACACATGTCCTTCATACTCCTCCTCCTCCTCCTCCTCCTCTTACTGCTACTACTACTACTACTACCACCTAGCATTTATGTAGTGCTTTAAGGTTTACAAAGCACTCTACAAATATTATCTCATTTTATCCTCACAACTACCCAAATAATAGGTGCCATTATCATCCCCATTTTACAGTTGAAGAAGCAAACAGAGGTCAAAAGACTTGCCCAGGGACCAACAGCTAGTGAGTGTCTGAAGCCACATTTGAATTCGGGTCTTCCTGACTCCAGGTCCAGGGCTCTGTCCACTATGACACCACCTAGCTGCCTCTGTCAAGCACTTTTGTTCTCTCCACAAGGTCTAAAAAACTTTTTTTCAGTCCTTTTAGGGCTGAGTGGGTCTGCTGTTGCCACGAACATCCCTCATCCCCTTGGGCAGATAAACAGCGATCCTCTGTATCAGGGTGTCTCCAGACATCAGTGGTCCTCCCTAAGTTCTCCTCCAATGGCAGTTAACTGGTTGTCTATGGCTCTAAATTACAGAACTGGAGACGTTGCTGCATCACCTCACACTTTGCCAACTTAAGGTTAGACGTGCTCTTTTCACTCACGCTCCTCCTTCTAAATTTTTCAGACAAATGGGAAAGCCCCCTGTTGAATATCTAGGTATTTGGCCTATGGATTAAAACCCACAGAGGCTCAGAAAAGAGCCCCGATTGCGACCACCAGCGGCCAGCCCCACCCATCCCAGGGGACTCTCTAATTGTACAATGATCTCTGGCCCTGTTGGCTCCATGTTCCCTACTTCTGCCTGGAATTCTCATAAGCAAGAGCCATCATTTTATGTCTGTAGCCACTCAGACAAATCCAGTTAACATGAATTTGAGGCTTTTTAGGAGCAAAGTAATGACAGAAACTAGAGGGAAAGTCTTTGCCTCTCACTGAGTCTCCTCTATAGAGAGGAGGGAGAGAAGGTTAGGGACCCAGGAAAAGCTCAAGTGACATGAGAGGCCAGGGGCACCATGGGAAACACATGGGCCTGAGAGCCGGCTCATAATGTGGCCTCTGTCGTGTGTTTGATCGTGCCCCAGGACAAGCCACTTCCCTCTCTGGGTCTCAGTTTCCTCCTCTGAAAAGTGAAGGGGTAGATGAACTCACCTCTTAGGGGCCTTGATGGCTCTAAAATTCCCTGAGTGACAACGCCACAAACCCCACTCTACAGCCACCTTCCCCTCCCCCTACCTTTCGCCAAGGTTGGATTCACCAGCGGAGGGAATCTCTCTCAACCTTAGAGTTTGGACCAACTGCTTTACTCACGTGGATGTCGCTGCAGCTGTCCAGAGACAGCCCTGCCCACAGCTGTCTCTACTTGTCCCAGCAAAGTCCTGGAGCCTGCAGGATGCTGCCTCCCAGCCCCCCACTGCAGGGCAATCCAGGAGGGGGGCTGCCATCCTTCCCCCACTCCTCTTCATGGGCCTCTTCTTAAAGTCATGGCCATCTGCCTGCCTACCCACACTAGAGGAGTCCAAATCATTTCTCAGTATTTTAACGAAAGGAAGGAAAAGAGGGAAAGAGCTTCTGTAGGCCCCAAACAGAAACCTTGGGATTTGTATTAAGCTTGTTTTCCCAACGACGGCAAACTTCAGCATGTCAGTGATCTGTCCTTGATGATCCACAACCTTAGCTTTCAGTGGAATTCGAGAGGCACGCTCAACCCTCTGCCCCAACACTTAGACTGCAGAGATGCCAGCTCCACATTCCCTCCAAAGCATGGCCCCCAAAAGGACAGCTTTCCCCCCATTCTTTCTCCAACAAGCCTGGGTCCTGAGCAGAGACCATGGAATAAACCCCAGTCCCCACCTAGAAGTGAGATCTTCCTCAGCCTTGTAGCTACAAGCACCTGGCCAGGAGAGGGGAAGGAAGCCCAGCGAGTAAGAGCAGACCAGCGTGGACTCACCACCTGCACGTGCTCACACACTAAGAAGGGTCTGTCATGCGGGCTTAACGTTCTCCTAGTCCTTGTAGGATGGGCTGGAAGACCAGGAAGGTATGCTGGGCACAAATACACATAAAAGCCTAGCCAAAAACAAGAGTAACTCAGTGACCTTGCCTCATGGGCTGAATTTGGCTTTTATGCCTTTTTATTCCTCCCATTCATTTGCATGAGAGTTGAAAAACTTGCCTTCCCCCACCCTTTCCCGGTTACCCTTGGCAACAGGTTGGAAGACGGCATAAATGCATGCTGACTGAGAAATCACTTTAATCGTCAGAAATGAAGAAGAAAGTTACGTGGACTTTCCGATTTGAAGTCAGACAAACTCCTGACCGATGCTCTCCTTGATGACCTGGGGGAAAAACAGAATAAAATCCGAAGGCACTTGTTAGCTGGGCCAGCTTTGCTCAAAGGTTTTGGAGCCTAGGGCAGGAAATCTCTCTCTCTCTTTTTTTTAAGTGACTTACTTAGGGTCACACAGCTAGTAAGTGTCTAAGGTCAAATTTGAACTCAATTCCCCCAGAGCCAGTGAGAAAATCTCTTGCTGGTAACAAAATGCCCGTGCTTACCCGGTTTGGAGAGACCAAAGGCTCCTCTTTTTGAGGATGGCAGCACTCTGCCTTTTCTAAAAGAGCTATAGCAGAAAAGTCTCTGAGCTTGAGACTAACAGAGCCCTGGCAGAGCCTACTCTTCTGATGAGGAAGAGGAAGCATCCCCATAAAGGACTTTAGATGAGGCCAGAAGCTGGAGGGAGAGAGAAGCTTCATAACTTTGTGCCCAGTGAAGTTGAACCCGGGGCACAGCAGGGACCAGGGGAACAAGGGAGCCACAGCAAGTCTTAGACCTTTCTTTGTGTCCCTAGTATTTACCATACTGCCCGGCACGCAGTGGCTCTTAATAAAAGTTTATTGACTGACTAAGTGTGGTACAGGCAACATTTTGAGCCCAAGGCAAACTTCACACATATCACCGTACAAGTTCATTCTGGTAGATCGGTCGGCATCTTTGGGATCCTGACTCTGTCACCTCACATGAGAATGAATGAATGAGATGTTAAGCACTTTCTGCGTGTCAAGACCTGGGCTAATTGCTATTTATCCTAGCTTTTTCCAGATTCCCCAGATTGCAGAATCATACCAACCACACCGTGATCTAGGTGCCTAGCAACCATGTTGAACACAAGAAGGCCAAGGCCAACTGCGGTATAATTCTGGACGGCGCTCTCCAGCTCAATGAGGCCATTCCTTACGTACGTTCATTCACCTGGCTCTGTACCTGCCAGCGGTCCTAGCATCTCGCCCACACTGGTCTACCTAACGCTTTGCTGAAATGCAGGTGCACCGCATCCGTCGTCTCATGGCACAGTGCAAAGGATGCTGGAATTAAATACAGAGGAGGAAGCTCCAACCCCCGCGCGGTCACTTGGTACCTGGGTAACCTCAGTCAAGTTACTGCCCCTCTCTCTTCCTCATTAAAACGAGGGGGCTGAACTAAAGTCCCATCCAACTCTGAGCCTACAGCTGCCTGACCTGTCACTGTACTAACCTTGGTTTTTAAATACATTTTGTTTCCTTCTCCTTCCCTCTCTCTCCCCCTCTCAGACAGCATGCCCCCCCATAACAAAGGAAGGACCTTGCTTTTAAAAGAACACGAGGGTGTTTTGTCATTCTACTCTTACAGAGAGTTGCAAGATAGATGAAAATATGATGAGATGGATTTGGAACCAGTCAAATCACCAGACCCAAAGAATGGTCATTAATCACTCAAAGTCAACTTGAAAAGAGGTCTTGAAGGGTCACAGGAGTCTGGGATACTTAATAAGGTTACTAGTGACTTGGATAGAGGCTTAGATGGCATGTCCTTCAATGTGGCAGACGACACAAAGTCGGAAGGGTCATCTTGGATGACAGCATCCAAAAAGGGGTCCATAGGCTGAAACCAATCTAATCCAATCAAATGAATCTTAATGAGGATAAATATCAAGTCCCCAAGTACAAGGTCAGGGAAGCAGGGCCAGATAGCAGTTTATCAGGAAAACATCTCGAGGTTTCCCTGGATGGCACAGCTCAGTGTGAGTCAGCAATGTGCTATGAGGAAGCAAAGGGAATTTTGAGTCACCTTAAGAGACATCACTTCCAAGAATCAGAAATCAATAGTCTTTCTACATCGTTCCCTGGTCAGACTCCATCTGGAGCAATGAGTTCAGTCCTGAGGCCACACTTCAGGGAGGACTTTGATGAGATGGAAAATGTCCAGAGGGGGACAGCCAGAACATTGAAAAGGGTTCAAGTCATGCCACAGGAGGATGAATTGAAGGAACTGGAACTATTTAACCTGGAGAAGAGAAGGCTTAGGAAGGGGGATGATAATAACAATAGTGGTGATGATGATGATGGTGATGATGGTGATAATGGTGATGAAGATGGTAATCATTAGTGCTTATAGAACTCTCTGAGGTTCCAAAGTGCTTTACAAGTGTTATCTCATTTGCTCAGTGTTGGGTTCAAGGGGAATGAAGGGGAATGTCCCAGAGAAGAGGTTCTAAACTTGTTTTTCTTGGCCTCAGAAGGTATGACTAGAATAATAGGTGGATGATGAAAAGGAGAAAACTTAGGCCTGGTATAAAGAAAAACTTCTAAACTAAATAGAGCTACACAGAGCTCGCAAGAGGTACTCAAGGAGGTAGGGAGTTCCCCTCTGCTACC
Organism: Vombatus ursinus; assembly: GCF_900497805.2. Taxonomy (NCBI): domain Eukaryota; kingdom Metazoa; phylum Chordata; class Mammalia; order Diprotodontia; family Vombatidae; genus Vombatus; species Vombatus ursinus. The sequence goes on along the minus strand of NW_020954595.1, from coordinate 13,185,276 downwards.
CCCCATCAAGCAAAGACTGGATGACTGCTTAAGAGGGGCATTGTTCAGGTCTGGATTTTAGCTCAGATGGCCATGGAGATCCCCACTCCTATTATGTTGGTTTTGAATGAATCCACCGATGTGAGGGCCATCTGGCTGCTACATCTGTCACTCCCTTGACCACCAGGGTTGATTTGGCAAATCTGGCTGGCTAAGTGGGTGTCTCCTTCCTCCTTCACTACTCCATGTGAATCCCTCCAAAATCTAAGCACTCAGGAGGCAGAGCCAAGATGGCAGAGTATAGGCAGGGACTCACCTGAGCTCTCCCCTAAACCCTTCCAAATATCTTTAAAAGATGACTCTAAACAAATTCCAGAGCAGCAGAACCCACAAAAAAGATGGAGAGAAACAAATTTCAAGCCCCAAACAACTTTGAAGGTCAGGTGGAACAGTCAGTTGCACCAGGGTGAGAGAGGAGCACAGTCCAGCTCAGGCCACACCAGCACAGACTGGGCCCCAGCAAATCAGGAGCAGGTCTCAGGGTGACTGAATCACCGGCAGTGGTTTCCAGACCTTTCAGCCCACAGACACCAAAGACAACTTAGAAGGTCAGCAGGAAAGGTCAATCAGACCCGAGCGATAGTGGAACTCAGTCTAGTGCAGGCCTAGCCTCAGAAACCAGTACTAGGCCTTGGGAGTGACTGAGTCACTGAGGGCTCCACTCACTGTACTGGGGTAGGGGTGAGAACCTTTCCCCAGTCTTCTAGATATGTCAGTGGAGCATAGAAACTGTCTATCATTCCCCCTTCTTCTCACTGCATTTATATGTGTTCAGTCTATTCTTCTTTGCAGTCATCCCTCTCTCCCATGACTGCCTTTGTTACACTTCTCCTGAACAATTCTTCATTCACATTGTGTTGTACACCCACCTTGAGCCTGCACATTGCCCTTGTAAGTAATTTCAAGTCTTTGGAAATGATTGTGTTCCATGACTCATATCCAAACAAGGTCACTGGCAGATTGTTGGAGTAAAAAAAAAAAACCAACTTGGCCTCTGTTCAGTGATAAGCTTGGGGGTCATTAAGAGAACTGCAATTTTCTAAAGGCCATTTAGGTTCCTTTCTACCACCTATCTAGTTATGGGTCCACATAATTATCAATTTAAAGTGTCTGTCAACTTGGGGAGGTGGAACCAATATGGCAGAGAGAAGCCAGGAAGTAGCCTGAGCTCTCCCCAGTTTCCCTTGGAAACAACATCAAATCAAGTCTCTAAATGGATTCTGGACAAAAAGACAGAGTGAAACAATTTTCCAGCCCAAGACAACTTAGAGGGATTTCAGGAAAGGTCTGCCTTACTTGGGTAAAAGGGGAATGCAGTCCAGCCCAGGTGGTGTCTGGGCAAGCCAGCGCAAGAGCGGGAGGCTCTTAGCCACAGAACTGATGAGCAACTGAGGCCCCTCAGTCCTGGCTCAGGAGGCCAGTGGTACAGAAGGCAAATTGTCAGCCCCAGAATCCCAGCACAAAAGTACAACCAGGCCAGGCCACCCCAGTGCGGTGGGCAAGCCACCAGCACTTGAGGCTCTGGCTCAGAAAATCAGTGACCAGGCCCCTGGCCCCCAGCACAAGAAGTGTGAGACATGCCCCCTGTGCTGCAGGAGCAGAGCTCAACTCTTAAAATGAGCAAAAATAACAAAAAGAGCCCTGACCATAGAAAGATACTATGGCGACAGGGAAGACCAAAACACAAACTCAGAAGAAGACAACAATGTCAAAATACCTACATGCGAAGCTTCAAAGGGGAATATAAATTGGTCTCAAGCCAAAAAAGTCCACTTAGAAGAGCTCAAAAAAGATTTTAAAAATCAAGTAAGAAAGGTGGAAGAAATATTGGGAAAAGAAATGAGAGTTATGCAGGAGAATTATGAACAAGAGTCAACAGCTTGGAAAAGGAAGCACAAAAAAAATTGACTGAAGAAAACAACTCCTTTAAAAGTAGAATTGGCCAAATGGAAAAGAAGGTACAAAAGCTCACTGAAGAAAATAATTCCTTGAAAATTAGAATTGGGCAAATGGAAGCTAATGACTTTATGAGACATCAAGAATCAGTCAAACAAAATCAAAAGAATGAAAAAAAATAGGAGAAAATGTAAAATACCTCACTGGAAAAACAACTGACTTGGAAAATAGATCTAGGAAAGATAATTTAAGAATTATTGGACTACCTGAAAGCCATAATCAAAAAAAAAAAAGAACCCGTACAGCAAGGTTGTGTCTAGAAATTATCAAGAAAAAAAGTTACCAAAAAAAATTATCCTAGAACCAGAGAGTAAAATAGTAATTGAAAGAATCCACCAATCACCTCCTGAAAGAGACCACAAAATGAAAACTCCAAGGAATATTGTAGCCAAATTCCAGAATTATTCAGTCAAGGAGAAAATACTGTAAGCATTCAGAAAGAAATAGTTTAAATATCAAGGAGCCACAGCCAGGATTACACAGGACTTAGCAGCTTCTGCATTAAAGGATATAAAATAAACTCATATGAATCAATCAGTATTCTATATATTATCCACAAAGCCCAGCAGCAAGAGATAGAAAGAGAAACTCCATTTAAAATAACTATAGACAATATAAAATATTTGGGAGTCTGCCTGCCAAGACAAACCCAGGAACCATATGAACACAATGACCAAACACTTTGCACACAAATAAAGTCATATCTAAACAATTGAGAAAATACCAATTGCTCATGTGTAGGCTGATCTAATATAATAAAAATGACAATTTTACCTAAATTAATTTACTTATTCAGTGCCATACCAATCAAACTACCAAAAATTATTTTATAGAGCTAGAAAAAATAATAAGAAGATTCATCTGGAAGAACAAAAGGTCGAGAATATCAAGGGAATTAATGAAAAAAAAATGCAAAGGAAGGTGGCCTGGTCATACCAGATCTAAAGCTATATTATAAAGTGGCAATCATCCAAACTATTTGGTACTGGCTAAGAAATAGGGTGGTGGAGTAGTGGAATAGGTTAGGTACACAAGACGCAGTAGTAAATGACTGCTAGTAGTAAATAGCCTGTTGTTTGATAAACCCAAAGACTTCAGCTTCTGGGATAAGAATTCATTATATGACAAAAGCTGCTGGGAAAACTGGAAAATAGTATGGCATAGACCAACATCTTACACCCTATACCAACATAAAGTCAAAATGGGTAAGTGATTTAGATAGAAAGGGTGATACCATAAGCAAATCAGGAGAGCAAGGAATAGTCTACCTGTCAGATCTATGGAGAAGGGGAAAATTTATGACCAAACAAGGGACAGAAAACATCATTAAATGCGAAATGGATAATTTTGATTACATTAAATTGAAAAGATTTTGCACAAACAAAACCAACGCAACTAAGATTAGAAGGAAAGCAGAGAGCTATAAAACAATTTTTGTAACGAATGTTTCTGATAATGGTCTCATTTCTCAACTATATAAAGAACTGAGTCAAATTTGTAAGAATACAAGTCATTCCCCAATCAATAAATGGTCAAAGGATATGAACAGGCAGTTTGCAGATGAAAAATTAAAGCTATCTATGGTCATATGAAAAAATGCTCTAAATCACGATTGATTAGAAAAATGCAAATTAAAACAACTCTGAGGCACACCTCACACACCTATCAGATTAGCTAATATGACAGAAAAGGAAAATGATAAATGTTGGAGAAATTGTAGGAAAATCGGAACACTAATGTATTGTTGGTAGAGTTGTGAACTGATCCAACCATTCTGGAGAGCAATTTGGAACGGTGCTCAAAGGGCTATAAAAATATGCATACCCTTTGACCCATCAATAGCACTTCTAGGTCTATATCCTAAAAAGATCATAAAGAAGGGGAAAGGATGCACATGTACAAAAATATTTATAGCAGCTATTTTTGTGGTGGCAAAGAATTAGAAATTGAGGGGATGCTCATCAGTTAGGGAATGGCTGAACAAGTTGTGGTATATGAATGTAATGGAATAATGAAATCATAAGAAATGATGAGCAGGCAGATTTCAGAAAGACTTACTTGAACTGATGCTGGGTGAAGTGAGCAGAACCAGGAGAACCTTGTACGCAGAAACAGCCACATTGTGCGATGACCAGCTATGATAGACTTAGGTCCTCTCATCAGTACAATGATCCAAGACAATTCCAAAAGACTCATGATGGAAAATGCTATCTACATCTAGAGAAAGAATTAAGAAGTTTGAATGCAGATCGAAGCATACTATTTTCAATTTTGGGGTTTTTTTCCATTCTCGTGGTTTTTCCCTTTTGTTGTGATTCTTTTCTCACAGTATGGCTAATGTGGAAATATATTTAACATGATTGTACATGTATAATCTATATCAGATTGCTTGCTGTCTTGGGGGAAGGGATGGGAGGGAGGGAGAAAAATTTGGAACTCAAAGTCTTACAAAAATGAATGTTGAAAACTATTTTTATGTGTAATTGGAAAAAAATAAAATACTATGAAGTACAAAAAATAAAATTCTATCCTCAGGGGAAAAAAAGAAATGATAAAGCCCAGAGAAGAGGAGAATTCAAGATGTGAGAGCTGAGTTTAGTACTTGAAAAGATTGCCTTGAGGAAAAAGAATTGGATTTGCTCTGCCTGGACAGAAGACAGAACCAGGAATAATGGGTGAACATTGTAAAAGGCAAATTTAGACCCAATGACAAGACAACCTTCCTAACCACGAGAGCTACCCAAAAATGGAAGGGGCTGCTTCAGGAGGTATGGAGTGCCCCTCTACCAGGCTCAGGGAGGGCGAGAAGGTTGTGTATGTTCTAGGTTATCCAAGGATTCTCATTCTGTCAGATTGGACGACAGCTTCTCGGTGGTCCCTCCACCTTGGACAGTATGAGATTTTGCTGGTCTGAGCTGTGCAGACCAATAGTGAGGAAACAATGTGCTGGCTGAACCAGGGATCCAGGTAGGCAGGGCTCAGATCTCAGAGAACAACCATAACAACAACAGCAAACATCAATAATAATAACAATAACTCCCATTTCTCTACTAAGCACTTTCCATCCATTATCTCATTTGGCCTACCCAACGAGCTCAGTATTGCAAGGGTTATTATCCTCCTTTTCTAGGTGAATGACATACTACGGCTTACTTATCTATGATAATAAATACTTATTCAGACAGTTAATAAGTGCCTTAGATGGTATTCATCCCAAGGTGTCTACTGGTCCCAAGTCCACTTCTCTCTCCACCCCCACTGCCGTACAACCTATGAAGATGCACTAAATGGGAGAAAGGAAGGAGGGAAGAATAAGGGGAAGGAAGGAAGGAAGGAAGGAAGGAAGGAAGGAAGGAAGGAAGGAAGGAAGGAAGGAAGGAAGGAAGGGAGGGAGGGAAGGAGGGAGGGAGGGAGGAAGAAGTGAGGGAGGGAGGCAACAGGGAGGGAGGGAAAGAAGGAAGGAAGGGAGGAAGGAAGGAAGGAAGGAAGGAAGGAGGGAGGGAGGAAAAGAAGAGAGGGAGTATGGAGGGAGGGAAGGAAGGAGAGAGGGAAAGAAGGAGAGAGGAAAGGATGGAGGGAGGGAGGAAGAACTCTGTACTGGCTCCAGAAATCAAATGGGCTGGACAGGGCTAAGAAGAGGGTCTCTCAGACCTGATCAGTTCTGGATGGTTTCTAGTCTTTCGCGTCAGAGCCTCCAGATGCACAGGGCCTCTGTCCTTTACAAGGGAACAAAACAGCCTCCTGTTAGCATAGGAGAGTTCTCTTCCCTGAGAAAAGCAGGAGAAGGCACCCCAGCTCTATGCCCCCAGTCCCTTCACAGAGCAGTCATGGGACAAAGCAGGGAAAGAAACAGAGCAGCAAGATATCCACTGGAGAAGAGTCTGAGACACTGGACCCCGTTCCACGACACTGGAGAAGTGGCCCCACGGGGGCTGTTGCTTGGGCCTCTTTTCTGTCATCCACAAACATGCCTGCCCTGCCCTGTCCAGCCTGCCTCCACAGGGAGCCAGGGCCCTTTCCCCTCTCGCAGTGGTTATAGATTAAACGATCTCATAGACAAATTGGTTGTTTCCACATTTGGCATGCGGCTGGCTTTGAGTCCTGACATTCTGTCATCACCTTTAATGAGATATCGACCTCCTTGTAACCCAGGCGGAAAATTCCACTCTGTCAGTCAGGCTAAAAATCCTCTGAGACTTCAGCCCCTGGCCCTCAAAAAGGAAGCTAAGGAAAGGATTGGGGTGGGGTGAGCCTGACTGCTGCCCCTCCCCCTCAGTCAGAAGCCTGCAGGCGGCTTCCCACCAGAGCATGTGCTGTTTCTCCACCAGCCCACCTCCCGTTCTTGTACCAGACCAAGTGCTCCGAGGAATCAGTCTCTAGGCATCTGCTCAGAATCCTGCAGGATGGCCAGGGAGGCTGTCTGTGCCCAGGATGAGGGAGGCACCCTTAGCCACAGAGCAGCATATCTTTGCCATCTGGTCTTGTAGAAATGTACCAGTGAGGAAAGGAGAATGGTTCTGGGACTAGGGTGGAGTCTCCTAAGACCCTGGTGAGAGTAGGGAGGCCCCGGTCACCACCACCCAGCCCCAGCCCTCCTTCTGGGCTTCGTCCACACCTGACTAGAGGTGTGTCTGGTCAGTGCGCAGAACAGGCACAGCTGGTGGAGGTGCCCAGCGCCTCCGCTGATGTGGGTCAGCCCTGCCCTCTGGTGGCTCCCAGAGGCAGCTCAGCCTCGGGATCTGCAGAGCAAAAGCTGACCTGGGACCAAACCGGAGAAGCAGCATGGCTCGTTCTTAGGAAATTCTGGGCCATCCCCACCAGGCCTGCGCCCATAGCACCCAAGGCCAGCCAGCACCTGGACTCAGGCTGTTCTGCTCCACTGCACTTCCAACCAGCCAGAACCAGCCCCTGAGTGGCTGAGCGAACCCTAGAGGGTGCAGTCGCTCAAGCAACCAGTGTGTATTCAGCGCCGGCTCGGTGCCAGGCACTGCCCTAGCTAGAGGAAAAAAGTGAGACCTTCCCTGTGCTCCCAGTGCTAACGCTGGACAGGGATAAGCAGCACGTGCATGCAGAAACCATCCAAGGTCATTCCCACGGCAGCGAGGGGGCGCCACGTTGCTTGGAGTCAGCAGGACCTGAGTTTGAATCTGTCCTCAGACTAGCTATGGAGCCCCAGGAAAGTCACTTCACCGCTGTCTGCCTCAGTTTCTTCATTGTAAAATGGAGGGGATGATAGCACCTCCCTCCTAGGGCTGTTGAGAACATCAAATGAGATCCTATTTTTAAAGGGCTTAGCACAAGGCCTGGCACACAGTAGGTGCTTGATAAATGCTCGTTTCCTTTCCTCCTTCATTCCACCCATCATTCATTGAAAGACAAGCAGAGGCCACTGTCAGTGCAGAGGGGCCTCCCGCTGGAGCTTGAGGTAACAGCGCCACCTCCTGGTAAGGCCCTGAAAGCACTTGGGATGCTCCCAGGACGCGAGGAGTCCTCAAGGCATTTGAGGGGTTGGTAGCCTCCTCCATGGTGAGCCCTTTTCCCGCTGTGCCCTTAAAAACGCGAGGTCAGAAAACAAAGGAGGAGGGATCCTAGAAAGGGCTATCCTCCTACTCAGAATAATAGCTGGCACCTATCTAGTGAGGGAAGTTTTGAAGACCAATTTACCCATGTTCTCCTTTGCTCCTCCTGATGGGAGGGAGTCATGAATAATCAGCCTAGAAAGAAGGCCTTCTGTGCCCAAGAGGGAAGTGTGCACTTCATCCTTGAGGCACCAGGCAGACCCTGGCTCTTCTGGAGAAGATGAGTGCTGTGATCACATCTGAACTTTAACTTCAACAGCTTTGACAGCCGGGGGAGAGAGAATCGGCAGCAGGCTAGACTAGGCTAGGCACTAGGCTGGGAGCCCACTCAGTAATGAGCAAGATACAACAAACTGGCCCCTTCTGCAGTCAAAGTAAGCCCTCAGCTTTTCCTTCTCTGGACATTTAATTCAATGAGGCTTTACAGGAGAGGCACAGATGGGACAGTGTCCCAGATGTCTCCACACCCTGGCTCATGCATTCAGGATGCAAGGAGAGGGGGAACGAGAGCCCAGCGGAGCTGGGGTCAGCTAACTTTTGGGGGTGGTGACACATGGAGTTAACTAGATCCCCACCACTCCCAACCATGTCCCTCTTAAACTCTCTGGTCCAGCCCATCTCAGTTAAAGAAATTCAGTTCCTGGAGGGCAGAGCCAAGATGGCAGAGAAAAGGCAAGGACTCTCCTGCATTCTCCCAAATTCCCCTCCAAACAAATTTAAATAATGCCCGAAAACAAATTCTGGAGTGGCAGAACCCACAAAAGAATGGGGTGAAACAACTTTCCAGCCCAAGACAATTTAGAAGGTCAGCAAGAAAGGCTTGCTGCACCAGGATGAGAGTGGAATGAAGCCCAGAACAGGGAACATTTGGGCAAATGAGCAGCAGGCCATAGGGACGACTGAACTGGTGGCAGCAGCTTCTGGAACTCTCAGCCCACAGCCTTCAAGGGGGTCAGACAACTGGTCAGAAGGAGATTGCAGGGGTCGTTTTGCTGGCACTGGGTTCAGGACTCTGTGGCATTGCCCGTACTCAGAGCTCAGTCACAGTCCTGGAGTGAAAAGGGGCACTAATACACGAAAGCTTGTGACCACAGGGGAGCAGGGAACCCGGGGCAGAAAAGAGTGTTTGTGGTCACTTACAGACCAGAGCACAGGTCAGGAGAGTAGTAAAACACATCTCTCCTTAGATCAGACCACTTTGGAAAAATGGGAAACTCACAGACCCCCAGAACTAGCTCTGAAAACAGCTGCACAAAAAAAACCTGAAGCTTGGGATAGCACCACCTCCCTCCCAGGAGCAGAGTCTAAGTTTAACATCAAGTTAAAAGTTAAGAAATAGGCTGGAAAAGATGAGCAGACAACATAGAAAGTTACCGTGGTGACAGGGAAGATCAAAACACAAACTCAGAAGACAACAAAGTTAAAGCTACTACATTCAAAACCTGCCCCCCCTCAAAAAAATGTGAATTGATCTCAGGCCCAAAAAGAATTCCTGGAAAAACTCAAACAAGATTTTAACAATCAAATAAGAGAGGTAGAGAAAAAATTCAGAAAAAAAAATGAGAGTGATGCAAGAAAATCATGAAAAAAGAGTCAAATACTCTGTAAAGGAAGCACACAAAAAAAATACTGAGGAAAATAACACCTTAAAAAAACAGAATAGGTCAAATGGTAAAAGAAGCACAAAATTTCACTGAAGAAAAACTCCTTAAATACTAGAATTGGCCAAATGGAAAAGGAAGCACAAAAGCTCACTGAAGAAAATAATTCCTTAAAAATTAGAATTGAGTAAGTTGAAACTAAATTTTTAAAAATCAAAAAAATGGGGAAAAAAGAAGAAAATGTGAAATATCTCATTGGAAGAAAACAACTGACCTGGAAAATAGATTGAAGAGAGATAATTTAAGAATTATTAGACTACCTGAAAGTCATGACAAAAAAAAAAGAGCCTGGGCATCACCTTTCAAGAAATTATCAAGGAAAACTGCCCTGATATTCTAGAACCAGAGGGTAAAATAGAAATGGAAAAAATCCAGCGATCACCTCCTGAAAGAGATCCCAAAAGGAAAACTCCCAGGAATATTACAGCCAAATTCCAGAGTTCCCAGGTCAAGGATTAAGAATAGCAAGCTGTCAGAAAGAAACGACTTAAATATCATGGAGCCACAGTCAGAATAATGTAAGATTTAGCATATTGTGTATTAAAGAATCAGAGGGCTTGGAATATGATATTCTGGAGGGCAAAAAAGCTAGGATAACAACTAAGAATTACCTGCCCAACAAGAGTATAATCCTTCCAGGGGAAATTGAACATTTAATAAAATTGGGGACTTTCAAGCATTCCTGACAAGAAAACCAGAGCTGAATGAAAATTTGGTTTTTAAATACACGACTCAAGAGAAACATAGAAACATAAACAAGAAAGAGAAATCATAAGGGTTTCAATAAGGTTAAATTTTTTACATTCCAATATAGGAAGATGATACTGGTAACTCCTAAGAACTTTCTTATTATTGAATACAATGGGATGATACCTAAAAAATTAAATTAAGGGGTAAGAAAGAGGAATGCCTGGTCATCCCCCTATGCTGGAATGCACTCTATCCCTGCTCCTGCCTCGGACTTTCTTTCTTCCTTCAAACGCAGCACGAGCAGCATCTTCCCCATGAAGCCTTTTCTGATCCCCCTGTTAGTGACCCCCCCAACCTTTTACTGAACTCCCATCTATTTATCTGTACTGCTTGTCGTGATCCTCTGCTGTACACATTTATATATGCACCTGCTCCCTCCCCCATGAGGATGTCAGCTCCAGGAGGGCAGATCCTGCTTCATTCTTTGGACTTCTATTACCAGCACCTGACAGTGCCTGGCACACAGTCAGCACTTCATAAATGCTGATTGATTGGCTCTGGATACTTCATTTTGACTCTGAATCTTTTTTATTCTATGAAATGCACCTATTACCATTGATGGAGAATTATTAAGAGGAAAGTGAATATTTGTAGTAGCTCTTTTTGTGGTGGCTAAGAATTGGAAATTGAGAAGATGCCCATTAATTGGGGAATGGCTGAATAAGTTGTGGTATATAATTATGATGGAAGATTATTGTGCCACAAGGAATAACAAGCAGGATGATTTATGAAAAACCTTGAAAGACTTACATGAACTGATGCAGAGTGAAGCGAACAGACTCAGGAGGACATTGTACACAGTCACAGCAACATTGTTGGATGAAGAACTATGAATGACTCAGCTCTTCTCAACAATGCAACGATCCAAGATAATCCCAAAGGCTCATGATGAAGCATGCTATCCACCTCCACGGAAAGAACTGATATTGTCTGAATATAGACTGAAGCACACTAGTTTTCACTTTCTTTCCTTCTTTCTTTTTTGTTTGAGTCTTCTTGTACAAAATGGCTAATATGGAAATGTTTTATATGATTGCACATGTATAACCTATATCAGATTGCTTACTGTCTCAGAAGGGGAAAGTGAAGGGAAGGAGGAATAGAATTTGGAACTCAAAATTTTTAAAAAAAATTTTAATTGTTTTAACATGTAAATGGGGGAAATAAGATTATTTTAAACAAAAGAGGAAAGGGAAGGGAAGCAAAAGGAGTTGGGGGGGCAGAATGGAAAGGGAGGAAGCGGGAGTAAGGAATAAACATTTTTATAGCATCTACTGTGTGCCAGGCACTGTGCTAAGTGCCGTACAAATATTCTCTCATTTGATCTCATTTGAAGTAGGAGCTCTTTCCAGTTTGGTGGGATTGCCAGGCTTGCTCTCACCACCATCACTGGCACAGGTTTTGGGAGCCCAAGGTCATTGCTTCTCTCCTTTTCCTCCAAAGTAATGTAGGGAATGCTCATTACCGCAAGTCTGGCCGCAGGGTCAGGATTGCTTGTGGCTACAACAGAGCAGAATTCACTGAGGTTTGCACTGGAGGGACAGGAAGCCCCTGGAAGTAGTGGCCTCCCCTTCAAGCAAACACGGGATGGGCTCCTCTCTGGGAGGCTGGAGAAGAGATTCCTGTCCAGGCATAAGTGGCTGGCTTCCGATGTCCCATCCAGCTCTGAGACCCTGAGAGTCAGTGACCTGGCCTCCTGGTGAAAGGCCAGGCTATGCTCAGTGCCAGGTAAGGAGAGTCAGACCAGCAAATTTGGAGATGTTTTTAAAGCTACACTCCGGCTCCCATCTTCATGCCTCGGGACTGGTCATCCCTCAGACCTGCAAAGCTCTCCCTCCTCACCTCTACCCCCTGCTCCCTTCAAGCCTCAGCTCATGCGCTGCCTTCTCCATGAGACCTCCCAGCTGCCAGCTCCGTGCTCTCTGAAGTTCCCTTTGAGCTACTTTGTGTCCATCATTAAATCACCCAACAAGCCTTGGTTAAGCACCTATTATGTGACAAGCACCGGGCAGTTAAAGGCAAAGGGCTCTCACACTCTAATGGGGGGGGGGGGGCAACATGCAAACAACTGTGTTCAAACACTCAGAGAGACAGGATGAGTTGGGAAACAAATCGAGGGAGGGGGCCTAAGATTAGGGAGGCCTGTGGGGTTTTAGGTGGAGGGAGAAGAGAGAGCATGCCAGTGAAAATGCCCAGGGCGGGGAGGTGGCAGGAGGCCGGTGTGACCAGAGCGCAGCATGTTGTCCCCCCATCAGAGCGTGAGCCCCTGGAGAGCGGGGGCGCTGGCATTTTTGGTTTTGTGCCTGGCCCAGAGCAGTCGTTCAGTGATTGCCAGCTGATGGATTCTTCCGGGGCAGTGGGGAGCATCTAGGGATGCCCCGTATAAAGGCGGGCCAAGAACAAAGGAGTGCCCGCGATTTGGGGGCTGGGGGAAGGGGGGAGCAGGGGACACCGAATCGTTGCTTTCCTGGGCAGGACTCGAGCCAAGCAGCAAGAAGACACGTCCTTAAGCTCGGTGGGGGCCCAAAGAGTCCCCCACGGGATCATCGCACCTCCCACGCCCAGTATTGTGCTGCGGAGTGATTCTGTACCTCCGGAAGGGCAGAGCTGGGAGGGGGAGGGGCAGAGCTGGGAGGGGAGGGGCAGGGCCACGGAGGGGGAGGGGCAGAGGCGGAGGGCAGAGCTGGGAGGGGAGGGGCAGAGCTGGGGGGGAGGGGCAGAGGGGGGGGGGGGGGGCGGAGGGGGGAGGGGGGGGGCAGGGCCAGGGAGGAGGAAGCAAAGCAGAAGCCACAATGCGCTTTTGTGAAACTCTTTATTCCTCAGAGAGTCCCGGATTGTACCCCTGCACGCTGGCTCAGGGCGCAGCTCGGGCCGTGGCTCCGGCCTTTCCCTGCTCAGCACTGACTTCCACACGTTACACCTGAAGTTCATTACAAAGGGTCCCAAACCATCCTGTTACTCTGTGACAATTACGGTAACAAAGTCATCAGCAAAGTGACTTAAACATTTTAAAAGTTCCAGGTTTTAAATACTTCAGATACATAAAACAATTTAATTCAACAAACATTTGTGAGGTGCCTGTTAGGTACAAGGCACTGGGACACGAGGACGCCCTCAAGGGGCTTACCATTTGCTGGGGGGGTGTGGAAGAGACAGACATGTGGGGAGAGAGAACGGCTTGTCTGCACCATTGCTGAAGGCGAATCTCTCTCTGCTTCTCTCCCTCTGTCTCTGTTTCTGTCTCTCTCCCCTCTCTCTCTCCCCTCTCTCTCTCTCTCTCCCTCTCTCTCTCTGTCTCACTGTCACTCTCACTCTCTCTCTTCTCTCTGTCTCTGTCTCTGCCTCTCTCCTCTCTTCTTTCTCTCTGTCTCACTGTCTCTCTGTCTGTCTCTGCCTCTCCCCTCTTCTGTTCTCTCTCTCTGTCTCTCTGTCTCTCTCTCTCTCCCTCTCCCTCTCCTCCTCTTCCCCCTCCCCCCTCTCTCCCCCACTCCCTCTCTCTTCTCTGTCTCTCTGTCTCTGTGTCTCTCACCCCCTCTCTTCTCTGTCACGATCTCTCAATCTCTCTGCCTCTTCTTCCCCTCTTTTTCCCCTCCCTCTCTCCCTTTTTCTGACCATTTTTTTGTCTCTCTCTCTCCACACACACATACCCCACAATCCCCCCCCATCTATCTCTGCCTCTGTGGGTTTGTCTGCCGCTTCCCTAAGGGCAGGCCCTCGAGGCTGTTCACAGACACAGGGCGGCCCCTCTCCCCTGTGTGTCTCCTTGCGGGGCATTCCTGCCCTGGCTCCTGGAGGGGAGCTCACTGGCCGCTGTCATGCCTGTCTGCAGGCTAACAGGGTTGGCCTTCCCAGTAGCCTTGATCCACGGATGCTCAAGAACTTGGTGGGCCGTGTAGCGCTTCTTGGGGTCCACCAGCAGCAGCTGGCGCACCAGATCCTTGGCAGCTGTTGGAGAATCACAGAGAAAAGAAAAGAGAAGGCAGAGTGGGCTCCTGGGTGTGAGGGCACTGTCTTGTGGAGGCAGTAGTACTACTGTTTGCTTTCTAGATTCCCAGGAGTGTTACGTGTTCTGTTCAGTGACTTGTCCAAGGTCACACAGCTAGCAAGTGTCTGAGGCAGAATTCAGACCTAGGTTTCCTTGACTCCACCCCCAGCATGCCTTGACCAGATGTCAAGAGCCACCTTGACATTTCCTTTCCTTGATGCACGAGGTGCCGCAATTCCCCCTCACACTCCCAGACCTCACCTTAATTCCATATGAGCACCAGAGAGGTCCCCAACTGTTCTGAGGTGTCTGTCTACCTGGTCATGCAATGAAACTCTCTCTCTCTCCCTCTCTCTCTC
>NW_020954595.1:13130640-13170847 GCF_900497805.2 Vombatus ursinus | reverse complement strand
CTCTCTCCCTCCCTCTCTCTCTCTCTCCCTCTCTCTCTCTCCCTCTCCCTCTCCCCCTCTCTCCCTCTCTCTCCCTCTCTCTCCCTCCCTCTCTCTCTCTCCCTCTCTCTCTCTCTCTCCCTCTCTCTCACGTGCGTACACACACACACGCAAACATACATGCACACACATACGCACAGGCACACGCAGGCATACACATACACACTTCATACATTTGTATACACCATCATACATACTTGCACACACATGCACACATTTACGTGTGTTTGTGCGCGTGTGCGTGTGTGCACGCATGTGCGCGCACACACACTCTGCATCATTTCTCTGCCTGTTCTTTACTTTCTTTCACAGGCTGAGGAAGCAGACATCTCAGTCAGCCAGTTTGGGATAAAACTCCAGTCAGGAAGGGGGACCACACATTAGAGGATCCAGTCTTCTACTCCCCCATCTGACCCTGCCCCCTATGTCTTCCAGAGCCTCCTGTGCCCCCAATCCTGCCCCCATTTGAAAGAAAGACCCTTCCAAATCTTTGATCACCAGACATTTGGGAATTGTAGGCCCAGAGAGGTCAAGCTGGTCCAACCCTCTCATTCTAAAGGTAAAGAAAGTGAGGCCCAGGGACATCCAGTGACCACCCAAAGACACACAGGCACTAAGTGCCCAAAGTGCCCAAAGTGGGAAGCAAGGTGCACATTTCCCCCCTTACAGAGACTGGGGCATCTCTTTTCAAGCCCTAGGATATTTACGCTGCTTTGCTCTGTCTGTGCCCTCCTCAGAGGGCACACCCCCAGCACTACAACCTCCCCCCAATAAGACTTTCCTCCCGGGCAGCTTTGTCCATGTTCTCCCATAGGTCCACCACAGGAGACTCATCCTACCCAGGCTGCATCAGCCTGCCCATCTGTTAGCCTCACTCTTCTTCCAATCACTTGTTTTTTCAGTGATACCCCTCACTTCCTGAGAAGGCATAAGCACCAGAAATGGACTATGGCCAACCTGATGGCCCCCACCATCTCTCCATGGCCCTCAAAGTCACTTGATCGTCAGGGACAACGGTATCACCACAGAAAATTGGGGTCAAAGAGATGGGTTTGGGGCTGAGAAGCAGCACATCCTTCCCATGCTTAGATCTGGGTCCAGCTCATTGCCTCTCTGCAGGGACTGTCCCAGATGGATGGACTGGTAAATTAACTCAGCAGACTAACCCTCCAATTGGGTCAGGCTGGATAAGAGGTCGGCCTCATCCATTTAGCAATTTCCACGTAGATGACTAGGCCTTGTTCCTTAGAGTGATTCTAGGTCACTAAGGAAGCCCAGCAATGTTCTGGGACCTGGGAACCTCCCCCATCCTCAGGACATCCATCCCCTCCTAGATGGCAGCTGGGACAAGCAGAGGTCTCCCAAGCTGCACTTTGCTTGATGTTAATAAGCATAGGTTCTATTATTAGAGACCAAGGGGGGGATACACTTTCTGGAAGCTTCCTGAAGAAGATTCCTCAAGAATCAGCATGAAAATAGATCATTAGGGGAATCAGTTGTGCTCCCCAGGACAGGCTCCTTCTTTGGGAGCCGAAACGCTACTCAGACGGCTTTGGGCCAGCAGGAGACGCTTCGTGGCAATGGGAACACATGGTGCTCAGCTTTGGGGGCCAGGGGACCTTGGAGATGGGACCCCCAGCTCCCTCCCTTGTGCCCTTTCCTAGCCCCCAGAATGGCTGAGTCTCTCACTTACCCTCGGAGATGTTGTCCCAGTAGGGGCTGAGGAAGTCAAAGTGGCCCTGCTGAATGATAGCAAACAGCTCCTCCTGGTCTCTGTCTTGGCTGCGGAAGGGAGGGAAGCCACACAGAAGGATGTAGAGAATCACGCCGGCTGCCCACATGTCCACCTCCAGCCCGTACCCTGGGGAAGAAAGGCCCACAAGGCTGAGATGGCTGTACCGAAGACCAGCATTCATCTTCACTCTGCCACCCCATTTCTCCAGCACCTGCTCTGGCCAGCTGCCTCACTGCCAGCCTCTCCATTCACCCCTCAGCCTCCTGCACTTCTGAAGCTTCTTCTCCAAGGTCACCCCTGGGGAGGTCAAGTTCAAGGCGTTTTCTTCAGCCTCCATCCTCCCTGTCCTCCGCAGGATTGCACAGACAGTGAGGCTTGTTTGATCCTAGAAACACTCTCATCCCCAGGTCACGAGGATGCCACCATTTTCCTCTCTGGCCTCTCCTCTTCCCCCTTAGCTAGTTCCATAGCCTCCTCTGACCTCCTAAAGCCAGCAGGGCTTCATCAAAGACAAGTCAGGCCAGATGAGTCAGGTCAAACAGGACACCTCCTCCCCCTAGAGACAAAGGTGTCAGATACAGTCCATCTAAATGGATCAGACAAAGTTTCTCATCCCTGGACTCTTTCATGAGCCCAATGGAGAGAGGGGATGGATGAGAGTAAAGCTCAGCAAATTCAAGAGTGGATGAAGCAACCAACAGTATTTATTATGCACCTACCATGTGGCAGGAGGGTAGCCAGGTGGCACAGTGGATAAAGTGCCAGACCAGGAGTCAGGAAGGCCTGAGTTCAAATCCAGCCTCAGACACTTACTAGCTATGTGACCCTAGGCAAGTCATTTAATCCTGTTTGCCTCAGTTTTCTCATCTGTAAAATGAGCCAGAGAAGGAATGGCACACCACTCCAACATCTCCGCCAAGAAAACCCTAAATAGCTATGGTCATGAAGAATGAGTCACAACTGAAAAATAACTAACAATAATAAAAGTGCCAGGAGTTGTGCAAGAGAGTAGGGATATAAATAAAGACAAAAGGGAAGCAGTGTAGTCCTGCCCTCAAGGGGCTTACTCTCTAGCCAGAGGAAACAACTCAGACATATACAGAAATATGCAGAATATATACAATAGATACTGTAGCAATAGAATTTTAACAAAAGGGTAAACTGAGGCAGATCTTTGAGAAAGATAATGTTTATTAGCAGGGGCATGCTACCTGTCAATAAATGGGTTCATGGCTTGCCTCCATGAATGCCAAAGACCTGAACAAAAGGCCAGTTCCCCTTTTATAGGTTTTGGGGAGCACAGAACAAAGTGGAGGTGACATCAAGGAACTGAAGACATGACTAGCTACAGAGCTGAGGCACAGGGAACTATGAGATTGGTTGGAAGTTTGGTAATGGGGGGCTCTCCACAGCCCCCCTTTCTTCTTCCGTGAGGCTAAGAAGGGCTCAGTGTTTGAGTTTAGCTGAGAGACAGTGGCCCAGACTTTTGGGCAGCAAACCAGACATCCTTGAAGGATGGGCTGGTGGGGTAAAGATCTCAGGCCCAACTCCCTTTCTTTCCCCAAGATTAGCAAAACTTCTGAAGACAAGAATAGACCAGCGATTAGCAGGAGAGCTGGATTTCTGGAATTAACCCCTTCTGGGCCAGCTGGATTCTGTAAGAAGTTCAGACACAAAGAGTCAGGCAGTTAGAGGACAAAATCAATTACTTATCAACAGGATTAGTGAACAAATGGTACAGATTCAGTCTCAACTTTCTCCATTCCACCCTTTGATTAGTGAGATATAACAGATATCATAGGTATCTCTCATGGATCACTTATATATAATCTACTCTTTTGAGATCCCTAACACAATAACACAATTGTTATCCACAGCAGGGTGTGGGAGTTCAGTGACAAGCCCAAAGCCTTGAAGGAAATGAGGGATTCCTGGCCTGCTGCTAGGAAGGCAGCATGATATGGCTGAGAAGAGGGCATTCGAGTCCAGGGTTTGAATCCTGGTTCTGCCCTTCACCTCCTGGGCGACCTTAGACAAGTCACTTCCCTTCTCTGGAGGAAGTCCCCTCATGTGTAAAATGAGGGGGATTTGATGAGATCACTTCTGAGCTCCTTTCAGATCCGTGTCTGGGATCCTGGAATCCTCTGGTTCTGAGAGGAGGAAATGAGGAGGGAGCATGGAGGACCCAGGCAGGGGGCCAAGATGGGACCTAGGACAGGAAGCATTCCCATGTGGCTGGACGGTAGTAGGTGTGAAGAGGGATGAGTCAGAGAGGCAGCGAGTGGATAGAGCCAGGCAGAGAGTGGTCAGACCTGCGCCTGGCGGACTGGACCCAAAGAATGGATCGATGTGGACTTGAGGGAGGGCTCTAGAGTAGTGTCCTCAGGCTCTGGGCTATTTAGCCCATTACTGGTGCCCCAGTCAGATGTCCAAATGAGAAGCTCAGCACATCTGCAGACAGAGCACAGGTGTGGGCATGGACTGTTTGGGAGGAGGCAGTTGGGAAGCTGTGAGAATCTTCCAGTACCATCAACATGTCCCCTGTTGTCGCCATTCTTACCATCGAGGCATCAGGACTCAGAAACACCTTGACGGGTGAGATCCCGAGTCCTCTCCAGGTCCCTGGTGCCCTCGCTGGTCCACTTTCCCAATTGGGGAACCCGGAGCCAATCGCTGACCCTGGCTTTCTTTCAGCTTCCTCAGTCTGTCTGTCACTGACTCCATCCAACCCACAGGCATTTGTTAAAGCCTCGCTCCCTGCTCACCCCTGCCTTCCCTGGTGGTGGGAGCCATCCCTCCCCTTCTGGCCTGGACTGTGGTCACAAATTTCCTAATCCCTCCTGCCTGCCCCTCGCAGCCAATCTTCCCGCTCAAGGCCCTACCCTGGTCCCCTCCAGCCCACCACAAGTTCAAATTTCTCCCACCAGGCCTTCAAGGCTCTGCATGAATGAAGCAGCCTCATTCCCTACTACTCAAAACACACTCTGCCAGATCCAGCCTGGTCTGCAGTGTCCCTGGACACAGCTGTGCTTATTCTGGTCTCTGGCCCAGCCTTCCCTGCCTCCTCAGCCTCCACAGATCCTACTCACCATACTTGGAAAAGGGAAATAGAGCAGCTCATCCTGATCCCTGAACTAACGAAGGGGGTGGCGAGGCCGGGACAAGGACCTTTCTGCAGGAAAGTCTCCTTCTCCCGTTTAGAGCTGGGCGTGGGTAGTTATCCAGATAAATGGCTCAGCATCTTCAGACACGGCCTCTGGACCCTGGCTCCCCAAACGTCCTCCCCCACCCTGCTCATCCCAGCTCCTACTTGTCCTCAAGCATGTGGCAAGTCCAAGAGCTCGTCCCACCCCCTGCGCCAGCCCAGTCTCCCCATGGCAGGCCTCCTCCAGAGGAGGAGCCGCAGGAGGCAGCCAGGACCCACTGTGGATGGGAAGGGCAGGAAGCCTAAAACCACGGCTCAGGACACGGGCACACTGCCGGAGAGCCTTCCCACAGAGATCTGCTAGTTACCTTTCTCTGAGAGAATTTCTGGGGCCACGTAGGTGGGCGTCCCACACACGGTAAATATGGGCTTGACCACGTGCTTGGCGAGGCCAAAATCAGCCAGCTTCAAGGTGGTGGATTTGTCTGCATTTCGCTGGACCTGTGGCAAAACAAAGTCCCAGGTTCAACTCTCTACTTAATTCTATACCTACTATGTGCAAAACACCAGCCCTCCCACCCTGGACAAGATAGCCTGGAAAGAAGAAAAGAGATTTGTCCAAGATTCTCCCAGGGAACAAACGAATACCCCATCCAGGATTCAAACCAAGGTCTTTGATGCCTCCCTTGCTCCAGACAAGCGAGAACATTTTCTATTTGTGCCCTTTTCTTCACCTAGAACACTCCACCCCTCTATGTCTGCTGGTCTAAATCCTGGTCATCCCTTTGTCCCAGCCCAGTAACCTCTTTGCCAAAGCCTTCTCTGACCCTGCCCACCACATGGGGGTCTAATCCCCATGGGACTCTCTGACCCTCTTAGGCCTTTAGACTTCTAGGGTTGAAGAAGACCTCAAGCCATCCAGGTCATCCCTTCTCTCCTACAGGGAGAATGCCTTCTAGAACATTCCTGACCAACGGTTAGCTGGCCTCTGCTTCACTGAACGCCTCCAGTGATGAGGAACTCACTACTCAGTGAGGCAGCCCCTTCCCTTCTGGGATCACTCTAATCATTAAGACTTTCCTTATGCTGCCTCTCCTAGCTTCCACTCACCATTGCTAGTTCTATCACTGTAATCAAGGAAAAGAAGTCTTCTACCCAACAGCCGGCAACTTTGGTCATCCCTGCCCCCTACGCACGCACGTGCGCACGCACACGCACGTACATGTACACGTGTGGACACACCGCCCTAAGCCAGTGGTTCCCAGTCTGAGGGCCAAGGAGTCTTTAGGTCAATCTATGCCCCCAGAACACTTACACGCATCTTGATTTTCAGTACCAGGAGAGGCTGCTGGGGCTAATGACATACCCATTCACTTGTGAAGTCCAAAATCTTCTAGGGTTGGGGGCAGCTAGGTGGCGCAGTGGAGTCAGGAGGCCTTGAGTTCAAATTTGACCTCAGACCAGACACTTGATACTTACTAGCTGTGTGACCCCGGGCAATTCACTTAACTCCAATTGCCAAAAAAACAAAAACAAAAAAATTAAAAAAAAAAATCCTCTAGGGTCATCCTGCATTTTCTCAATCAACACTGGCTAAGTGGATGACCATCAGAGGAAGGGATGGGTCTAGGTAACTTCTTGACATTAAGAATAGCCTGGGATCTGTGAACCTGGGCCAGATTTCCCCTGGACCTGTGGGCACTTTTCTCTCTGCATGCCTGGTAGAGTGAGTGCCTCTCCAACTAATAGAGGATTGTTGAATGGGATTCAATTTGGATGGAATGAAATTATTCTAATAAGATACACCCTCCTAATTAGATAGGAATTATTCTAATAAAATATAAGGGTGGGAACTGTGAATTGTTTTCATCTCCTCAGGCCTTAGGTACATAGTAGGCACTGGCCACTTAGACATTGCAACCCTAACTTCTGGTCACAAGATGGCAGCAAGTGCCTGCGTTCCCATCTCAACCAGCCCAGAAGATGTGACCTGCTCAGTTCAGTTCAGCTCACTCCGGCTCAGTCCGGCTCAGTCCAGACTGGGAGGCTTGTCCACAATATTCATTTCCATCTTCCCCACAACCCATTCAGTCCTGATCCATCCACTCCAGCCACTAGGGCCCTCCCTCCTACAGCCATTTTCAGCTGGCCAAGCCACCAGTGCCCCGCCCCCAAACCATTGTTGACCTCACCCAGACTTCCCCTCTCTGTTAGTGAGAATAGAAAGTGGCCCTACCCAATGTCTTGTATCTTGTGGGGTCTTATTTTCAGATGCATCTGAGATATTGACTCATTAAAGGGTTAATGACTAAAACCACTGTTTACTAACAAGAAATCAGTGACCAAAATGGTGGGCTCCTCAGCTACCCCATTGTCAGAGTGTCAAGGGGAGAACCTCTGGGGTCTGGGAAATCTCCTCTCAAATAACTCCATGGAAACGTTTGGCTTTTCCAAGGCCAGCCCAGATCCCAGAGTTCAGTTGGTTTTTGAACACCTCCCCCCCATTCAATAGCCATGTTTTAAGTGTTTACTACGTATATCTTGTGAAGCATTATGATGTCACGGATAGATGATGGGCCTTGGAGTCAAGCAGACAAGGCCAGGTAACTGAGCCTTGTAACTATCAAAGCATGACACACTTCTACCAAAATAATGTTGGGAATGCTTTAGCATTCAGGTCAGGAGGAACTGAGGTTGACCAGAGAAGTGGGGAAGAGAGAGCGCAAGAAGGAGGAAGTATTTGTGTGTGTGTGTGTGTGTGTGTGTGTATGGGAGAGACAGACAGACAGACAGACAGAGACAGAAACAGAAACAGGGACAGAGAAACAGGCAGAGAGAAGAGAGACCAAGAGCTGGGTTATAAGACAAAGGGACCCAGGGCTTGGGGTAGATGGGGCCATGACAACTGAAACCAGAGAGAAGGCAGAGATGCTCAGATACTCTTTGCTTCCACTGTGCCAAGGAGAACAAATCTGGGAAAGGGCAGAACAACCTGGGCTAAGATAAGCAAGGAGACAGTAAGAGCACCTGATCCCTGAATAAAATCAAGCCAAACGTTCAAAAAACCAGCTTCATGCTAAAAAGCAGCTGTTCTGGAAAAGATCTAGGGGTCTGAATGGCCCACCAGCTCTGTACAAGTCAGCAGTGGGACGTGAGCACCAAAGAAGCTGATGTCCTCTGAGGCTTCATTAATGCAGAAGGGCAGGCTCCCAGGAATAGAAAGACAGCGGTCCCACTGTGCGCTGCCCTGTCAGATCTCATCTGAGTACTAGGGTCGAGTCTGGGCACTGTGGTTTAAAAAGGACATTGAGGAGCTGAAGAGTGCCCAGGTTCACTGACGATCAGCTAAAGGAATTGAGGGGTATTTAGGCTGGAGAAGAGAAGGCTCAGGGAGGGCCCAAGATCTGTCTTTGGGCTGGGAAGGACTGTCATGCGGAGGGATTGGCCTGTTCTATTTGACCCCAGAGGGCAGAGCTGGGGAAAACTGCCAAAAGGCAGATTGAGGCTTGAGATCAGGAAAGCCTCCCCAGCCACAGACCTGTCCCGAAGTGGTGAGTCCCTCCCCAACCCCCGGGTCTTCAAGCAGAGCCCAGCTGACCACTTGCTGGAGATGTCAGAATGAGAGCTCCTTCCTCGTGTGGGCTGGGGGTCCCCTCCAGCTCGCAAATATCGTGACCCGTGACTGATGAAAACAAACACCTTCATGAAGGTGGGAAGACTCAGGAGCGCCAGCTCTGCCCCTTTTTCAGAAACTCAAGGATGTCAGTGCCCTCCACACCTAAATCCACAAATGTGAGGGGGAAATGGGAATGGCCTAGCAAGAGGAGAGCCCGATGCTGCAGCCAGCCAACAAGCACTTATTAAGCACCTATTGTATGCCGGGCACAGTGCTAAGTGCCACTGCTTATCACCATCGTGCAGTTGTTGTCTAACCAGAGCCCACGATCTCCAACCCACCTCCCCCAGCTCTATTCGCCATAGAATGGGCCCCACAGAAGATTCCAGACATTCTTTCGATGAACACCCTTTCGGTTTGTTTGCCCAGAAGGTCAGCACAGGTGCAGTCCACAAGCACTCCTACTCATTGCTCATGATGGCATGAGCCATCAGAGACGCATGTGAAGAAAGAATAACCGTACAGGGAGTCGGGTCGTTCATCCAGAAGCAGCTCCTTCCCTCTGGTGCCCGTAGGTCTTCAACTGCCCAAGGAGCCCCAGTGGATGCCGCTCCAAGTCTCCTCCTGCTCTGAGTGAGTAGTCCTGATGGTCTCCAAGGCTGGGCACGGCCATTAGCACAAGATGGAGCCTCCACTGTCCAGGAGAGGAGGCTGAATCCCAAGAGCTGCTCGGGGACCTCCAGGAAGGAATGCTAGGCTTGTGCCCAGAAGGTCAGCACACTCCCATCTCTGGACTGGCATCCAGGCCCACCTGCCCAGAGCACTCCAGGCTCACAGACGGAGTCTCTCCTGCTCGTCAGTCAACTCTAAATAGACCCTTGAATGAACACTGTTCCACCGAGCTCTAAATCTGAGCAAGCCTTGTGGAAGGAGGGGCAGCTTCATGCATTCGGCACAGAAAGACCGAGAGACAGGAAGGTGGCCAAGAGCCATGGGGATGAGGCTAACCAGGTGCCAGAGGCCAGCTGACACCCTGCTGCTCGCTGTCAGGGTTACTGGCGGGTGGATTCTATGACTCTGAGAAGCAGCGCGATCAGGGATAAAGGGCTGGTCTCAGAGCCAGCAGGAGCCGGGTTCAAGTCGTGCCTGTGACGCACACTAGATGGGTGAACCTGGACAAGTCACCTAATTCCAGACCAGGGCCGAGAGAAGACAGATAGCTGCCCCGCCCAGCACCTTCTCCAGACCCACTGGGGATAAGTCAGATCTTCACAGACAGAGGAAAGAATTTTCAAATCATTTCAACTACTCACCCACCTCCACATGCCCGGAGGAGGTAAAGAGTTGGTGGGCCTCTGGGTGGTCACGCCACGGAAGCCAAAAGCCCAGCTCTACTACGTCCAAGGCACGGTCTCTGACTGTAAAGATCAAAGGAATGCAAATCTGACTTGACCCCAGAGGTTCTGGTCAGTTCCATGACAGCAGGCTTGTCCGGGTTCTGGATGATGGATGAAGCTTTCCCACTCTCCCAGCCACCGGTCGTGGTCCGAAGCAGGACTGTGTGCTTGCTCCCATGCTTCTTAGCACGGTGTTTTTTCAGCAGTGTTGTCAGATGCCTTCAATGAGGGCAAACATGGCATCAAGGTCAGCTACTGCACTGATGGTAAATTATTTAACTTGAAAAGGCCACAAGCCAAGACCAAAGTGGAGGGAGAATCGGTGCATGGTTTTTTGTTCATGCATGATTGTTCATGCAATGCAGCCTCTGATGCTGATCAATTCTCTGCTGCTTGTACTAATTTTGACCTAACAAATAATACCAACAAAAGAGATTCTTCATCAGCCAGCACCGTGCCATCCATACATGGAACCATCAGTTACAGCAAATGGAGAAATTTTGAATGCTGCGGATGAATTCACTTACCTTGGCAGTATACTTTCCAGGGATGTACACCTGGATAATGAGGTTGATGCATACATCATCAGAGCTAGCTTGGTGTTTGGGAGGCTTCAAAGGAAAGTGTGGGACAGAAGAGGTGTTAGGCTGCCTACCAAACTGAAGGTCTACAGAGCCGTTGTGCTGACCTCATTGTTGGATGCCTGTGAAACCTGGACCGTCTACCAGCGCTATGCCAGAAAATCGAATCATTTCCATTTGAATTGTCTTAGGAAGATTCTGATCACCTGGCAGGAGAAAGTAGCAGACACTGAGGTCCTCTCTCTAGCTGAACTGCCGAGCATTCCAACTCTACTGCAGACAGTGCAACTCTGAAGGACTGACCATGTTGTTCAAATGCCAAAGTTATATTTGCCTAAAAGACTAGAGAACTCACCAAGGCAGACGCTCACATGCTAGTCAGAAAAAGTGATACAAGGACACTCTTTAAGACCTCTCTGAAGAACTTGGGAATTGATTGTGTGATGCGGAAGGCGCTGGCGCAGGACTGCCCAGGATGGTGTGCCCACATCAGAGAAGGCGCTGTGCTCTGTGAGCGAAGCGGAAGTGAAGCCGCTCAAAAGAAAACTGAGATGTGCGTATTTCGAGACATCTCCACCCTAGATGTTCCCACAGACTATGTCTCCGACCTTTGGCATTGGTCTGATCAGCCCATCTGGACACGCTATCACCTGGCCCCAACGTAGTGGCGTCATTTAGGTCCTCTTGGAGCACGCCCAACAACCACCAACCGTCTCTCCACCGTACTAGCTCACCTCCTCCCTTTGGTGAGCTGGGGACAGGGGCGGCAGAGGCTTCTGGTATTATGAAATCATGGTCTGAGAAGATGATCAACAGGAGAGACCTGGCCAGAGAAAAGGGTCAGGCTCCTGGAATTTCCAGGCAAATACTTGCCCAAAAGGTGACCAGGCGAGGGGTCTGGAGTGGATAGAAATAAGAACACATGGTTGATGGCTCCGTTTGCTTTGTTTATTTCCCCCTCTTGGCTCCAGAGAGAAGCAGAAGGGGGCAGTAGATGGACTTGGAATCGGGAATTCAGCAAAGTGAGCAGAACCAGGAGAACATTGTACACAGTAACAGCCACGTTGTGCGATGACTAATGTGGATAGACTTGGCCCTTCTCAGCAATGCAAGGATCTAAGACACCTCCAAAGGTCTCATGATGAAAAATGCTATCCACATGCAGAGAAAGAACTATGGAGTTTGAATGCAGATCAAAGCATCCTATTTGCAATTTTTTCCCTTCTGTTTTCTTTTGTTTCCTCTTTCTTGTGGTTCCTCCTATTGGTTCTAATTCTTCCTTACAACAATCACTAATGTGAAAATATGTTTAACAGGAATCTGTATGTATAGCCTATATCAAATTGCGTGCCTTCTTGGGAAGGGGGGGAAGGAAGGGGAGAAAATTTAAAACTCAAAAGCTTATGGAAGGGGTTGTTGATAAATCAAAATAAATTAACAAGCTGTTGTGAACTATGTAACAGAGGGAAAGAAATTCATGGTAAATAGGTAAGGGTCCAATGTAGAGGATGATTGACATACTTCCCTATAGATGACCTAAGGACCCAGAAATAGATGACAATCCAGAAATGCATTGGTTTGAGGGGGCTCTGCAGCACAGGCCATGACCTGGCAAGCCATCAGTGGGCCTTGGGGGTGACTGCATTGGTGGTAGGGCTTCTAGAGTTTCCAGTCCACAGTTCACAAAGGGGTTGTACAACTGGTCAGAAGGAGAAATTACAGGAGATCCTTTGCTGGCAGGACGCCGTGACATTGCCCATACACAGTTTTTGGTCTCAGTCCCAGGGTAAAAAGGAGCCCTGGCCCTTAAGGCTGCAGGGAGTGGCGACCCCGGTCACAGTTCCAGGGCAGAGAAGAGTGCTTTTGGTCATTCATTGGAAAGCAGGGGGACTGGAAAGAAAACCATTGAATTAATAAATAAAACTAGGAGCTGATTTTATGAAAAAAAATCAATAAAATAGATAAATCATTGATTAAAAAAAAGAATCAGGAACTCAAGTTTAGACGCTCCCTCGACTACTAACAAACCGAGGTATCATGAATAAGTCATTTCCCCTCTTGAGCCTAAGCTTCCTTATCTGTATGATGGGGTGCCTCGCAGGGATTCTGGAATGACCAAATAAGGTAATGAGGGTAAAGCACCATTGGAAACACCATCTCCTATTGTTACAAGGAAGGGCCCCATGGAGGGGGGGATAAATGAGACATGGTAGTGACTTCCCCCCATCCAAGGAAAATTAAAAACATAAACAAAACATTTTCCCCTCCCAAAGCCTCATCCCAGGGGCCATGTGCCCCTATAGCCTCCTGCCCAGTAGCCACACACACACCTCAGCCCCACCCCTCCCCCAGCTCTAGACTCACCAGGAGGTTTTCCGGCTTGAGGTCTCGGTGGACAATCTTCTGGTCATGCATGTGCACCAATGCCTCGCACAGGTCTGTGATCATGCATGCAGCCTCGTGCTCACTGAACTTCACGTTTTCAACAATGGCATCAAAGAGGTCCCCGCCGCGGACGTACTCCAGGATCAGGTAGATTTCCGTGGCGGTCTCATAGACCTCGTGCAGTTTCACGATGTTGGGATGAGAGAGGCTGCGGATGATGAAGATCTCACTGTCCACGATGTCCTCCTTGCCCTTCAGTTTGGACTTGTCGATGATTTTCATAGCGTAATCCTGTTGGCTGTGCAGGTGCCTGCACTCCTTGACCACTGCGAAATTCCCGTCCCCGATGACCTTGCCAACCTGGTAATGCGCTTCCACATCAGACTTGCTGATGTCGGCCAGTCTCGGCTTCTTACCCGCCGCTCGGCCCGGCTTGGGCTCCTCCACGGGCATCTTCGCCTCCTTGTCTGCCCTGCTCAGGGCCCTCTCCCCACGAGGCGTCCACCTGCCCCCTGGCAGGCAGCCCTTCTTTTCCCTCTCTTCCTTCTCCACGTCAGTGCTTCTTGGGGGCCTCTCCGCAGAGGCCTGGCACTCGCGCAGCAGCCAGCCATTCCGTCTGGCTCTGGAGATGCTCCTGGGGTCTCTCTTTGGCTCTCTGGGCCCACCCTCGGGGTTGGGCTGAGCTTCCACTGCTTCCCTCTTGACTCTGGCTGCTGCTGGTGCTGGTGCGGGAGCTGGCTCGGGATGCTCGTGGACTTCCAAGCCCCTTCTCTCTTTCTTCTCCGTGACTTTGTTGGGTCTTTCCAGCTCCAGGCTGGGTGTCCTTGGGCTGTTCCTCCAGCTCTCACCCTTCCACCGGACTTCCTCCCCAGCTGGGGAAGCCCCCCGCAGTGGTCCCCTGCAGCTCTTCATTCTCACCATCCTTTCTGGGTTATACCTGGAGCCTTTCGCCAGGTCCAGCTCGCTGCTGCCCAGAGAGAGCTCTGCCAGCTTCCGCCGCTGCTGCGTGCTCCAGAGGGCCCTCTCTTGTTTACACTTCTCACACCTGGTGATCTCCCCAGAGCTCTTCTCCACCTGACTGTCCCGGTGCTTCTCTCCATTGGAATGGACCTCCTCCTGTCCAGCCTTCCTGTCTGGCTTTCCATGCTTCTCAGGGACCCACTTCTTCTGGGTCTGAAGCCTCTCCTCAGGGCCCAGCTGGATCTGAGATTTCCCTTCAGGTTTAGTGCCCACCTTGGGGAGGGAGGCCTGGCTCCGGCTCTTGGTGACCTCTGCTTCCCCTAGGTGCTGCTCGGCCTTCAAGGCCTTGCTGTAAAGCCTACTCTTCAGCCGTGGCGATGGCGCCCAGCCATGCTGAGCTAGTGTGAGGGCTCGGGGCTTTCCAGTACTCAGTTCTTCCATGGCCGCCTGAATGCTCTTCAGCGTCAACGGCTCTCTTCCCGTAGCAATGAAGGCATCTCCTTCCCGGAAGAAGTCTGACACGCTCTTGACTTCCTTGCCTTTCAGGCTGTACAGTTTTCTCACTCGGTCATTCTTCCAGCGAGGGAAGCCCAAGGCTTCCGAGATGTCTGCCACCAGCTGCTCCAAGGTCTGCACTGATCTCCTGTTCAGCAGCAGGGTGATCTTCCTGAGGGGGTGTCCCCCTGGCTTCACCACAGTCACTACACGAGGCTTCATGGAACTGTTCTCCGCATGGACAGGATGGAAGCCACTCTGGGGGCTGAACACGGGGCACATAGACCTCTGGGCCCCCACGGCTGGTTTTCCACAGTGGCCCCCACGACCAATGGACACACATGAGCCCTGCAGCCGTCTCTCCGTCATTCTTGAGCTCAAGTACTTTAAAGAATGGTCAAGGCCCCCTCGGTGTCCTGAAACAAAGAAGAGGAAAATTGATTGTTATCCAAGGCTTATTCCAAAAAAAATTCTTGTTTTCAATGGCAAGGGGAAACCTCTTCTGTTCCTGTGCTCTGTGTGGCAGCAGCATTTTGGAAGTCTAAGACTTTAGGGGCAGCTGTGAGGGGGAAGAAGGGTTGGCATTAAAGTCAAATTCCCAGGTTCCTAAAACCCCCAACTTGTACCACCAAGGAGAAGAGTCCAGAGCCAACTCAGCCTCCTTGGCCTCTCCCAGATTGAGGTTCTTCTGGTCCTCACATAGGAGATCTAGACAGGCTTCATCTTCACACCTGTAAGAACATCACTGACTATGGGAGCCTGGTCAGCATGCCTGAAGACCCTACCCACCAATGGCCACATGTGGGCCCACTCTGGAGCTGAGTATTACCCAACCCCACAGTCAGCAGCCTGTGAGACAGAAACACTGAAAGACCCCCTCTTTTGACTCCCCATGCAGAGTTCCAAGGAGACCCCTGACCTGAGCTTCACGGACTCTTCACTGGAATGGAGCTGGACCACCAGCGTCACCACCATTGTTGTGAGTCATCATCATTGTTGTCATCATCATTAACATCTTCACCATCATCATTGCTAGCATTGATATAGCACTTTGGGGTTTGCAGAGCCCTTTATAAATACTATCTGGTGGACATGGTCTGCATCTTAAACATTCTAAAATGATTTCCAGTGGTTTTTTTTTAGTTATATAAATATAGGTATTTGGAAGGAGGAAAAACTACTACAGAAAAACTAGAATAAAAGAGATGCCCCATCAGTTGGGGAATGGCTGAACAAAGAGTGGCTGAGATGAACATAACAGGTTGAACCATCATAATCAACCAATATGAGGAATTCAGGGAAACATGGGGAGCCCATGGCTGCCAAGGCAGAGGATCAGAGACTTTGGGAAATTTTTCCGGTTGAGAAAGAATCCTCGGCTGGCCAGTTAGCCGACATTTTGAAGGGAGCTGGATGGCTGGCAGGTTCTGAAAAGAACTCAGTGTATCTTGTGGTTAAAGTGGTTTTGAAGCGAGAGACTGACTCAAGTTTGGAGAAGGCAGACACAGGAGGTAGAGAGGGGAGACCCAGGCAGAGAAGCACAAGCACCAGCAAGCTCATGGCGGGTGAGGACAGTGGTGGGAGGAGTGGCAGCAGTAATGGTCATAGCGATGATGGCGATGACTATTGTAACAATAACAGTCAAATGGCACTTCAAGGTTTGCAAAGAGCTTTCCAAATAGCAGATCATTTGATCTTCACAACCACCCTAGAGGTGGGTAGCACACACACCCTACTCCCCACTCAAACTCCAGGATCAAATGCAAATACAAAATCTCATTTGGGGTTCCTCCATACAACCTTCTGCATTACACTCCTGGTCAAAGTCTCTTAATGTCTTTTAGATTTAGAAAACCTCCCAGAGGTTTGCTTTCAGCTAGTGTATGATTCCTCTTGTCAAAAAATTAAATCCAGCAGTCTCACCCATGGTGCTATCTACCTGAAGAGGGGTAGACAGTCGTTTAAGACTTTCAGTCACTAGCTCAGCTTCTTCTCTTTCCTCAGAGCAGGGAGGTGGCTCTGGCATGATCCCCATCCTCACTGAAATGTTCTTCTGGGCTTCTTTATTACTAGATACTAACAATAAATATAAGGCCATTGGTAACGGTTTTGCCTAAATTTGCCTAAAATTTCACCATCTACTGGAAGTCTCCTCTAGCCCCCCTTCATTCTAGTGCCGCTCCTCTGTTGATTATGTCCTATTCGTCCTGTATAGAGCTTGCTTCATCTGTGTTTGTTCGCATGTTATCTCCCCCACTAGACAGTAAGCCCCTTGAGGGCACAGAGTATCTTTTCCCTCTTTTTGTATCCCCAGCGCTTAGCACAGGGCCCGGCTCATTGTAGGTACTTAATAAATATTTATTAATTGATTGACCTAAGCTTATAGGTGGTGCAGTTGAAATCAAAAGGAGGGAAACAAACTATTTTCAATGCTGCTTCATTGTGGGCACTGGGCCAATCAAGGGGAATTTCTGGAAGGCTGGCAATCTTTGAGAATGCTGCAGTGCTCATACTGCCTAGACCACTTTTGAACCCAGTGAACAGAGAAACATTTCAAGGAGATGAACCAGTAGCAGAGGGAGGAGTGAGGGACAGTGTGTTTGTCCTGTTCATAGCCTGGTATCGCACACCTGCACCTCACAGGTGTCTCCAAACTCGTGCAGAGTGGAGAGGACGGGACTGAAAGGACAGCAGGCGCAGTATCATCAGGGATGGAAGCAGTAACAGCTCCATGCAGCTCTGATGAATTCTCCTAGACACTCCGGGTCCTCGGGACCTGACAGAGAAACCTCTTCTCCTCTCGGTGGAGTGAGGACTGCATATGGAAGGCAGATACCTGGCTGCAGGGGTGGAGTTGGTGTGGGAGGGCTGTGCTTCAACCTAGTTTGGGGTGTGATTTGGTCTGATGTTGGGGGAAGGGACAGGGAAAGGGGAAGTGGCCATAGTGTCAAAACAGACGACGCAAGCTGTGGCTGTGACCCCAACACCAGCCATGCTCAGATGAGTGACAAGACACACCCAGCCAGCATGGTCGGGGGAATGGTTGACTATGAGAACTCTTAAAATTCATCTGGTCCGACACAGAGGCCCTGAAAAAGAAAGGAAGGCACTTGTTCAAGGTCATCCATCTGGAAAATGGCAGAGCCCTGGCTGGGCCCCAAGGATCCCAGACTCCAGGTCCCCGGGCCACTCCTAGAACAGCCCCATCTATTCCTGGTTAGGTAGGAGCTGCTGAGAGGACGTATCCGTGCAGATGCCGGCACCTACTCAAGGCGATGATGCAGTAACCAAGGCAGAAGACAAGACTGCCTGTGCAAGTGACTCCCAGAGACGCGACGCCCCAGAAAGCCCATTCCTGGCCATTCCAGTTCACTGTCTGCTGTCTCCTGGCTGGCAGCGAGGCTCAGGGTCTGTGCGCCCACCTGACGGTCATCAACCCTGTGTCACGTCACTGCTGCCAAGGCTTTGGGTTCACACCAGGCAGTCACGACGAGTTCTGGGCCCGGCTCAGGGAGCATGGAGCAACGAGGCTTAGCTGTTCATTTACTAGAAAGAGAGAGGACACATTCTCCATTCGCAGGGAAATAGTAAAAAGTGACTTAGACGAAGGATTTTTCAGAGTTTCCAATGAATGATGGATTCAGGAGTGAGTGCAGTGAGGCGCGGATGTTTGCATGTTTGGGACGTGGTCAATGTGGAAATCCATTTTACTCAACTGCACCTATTTGTCATGAGGGGTTTGTTTCTCTATTTTTTTCTCTTGGGGCAGAGCAGGTCAGAAGGCATGAAAATAGATTTCTTTTCACTGAAAAAAAAATTGAATTTTTTAAAATTTCACCAAAGTTTAACCTAAGAGTTACTACAACATGCCTCATTGTGTTCACAGGACTCCACAGACGTGTCAAGAGCTTTAATAAAGCAGAAGCCAGGAGAAAAAGACCAGGATACATTTCTGTAGAGTTTTAAGGTTTGCAAAGTCCTTTACAAATATGATCTTGTTCAATCCTCACGCAACCCTGTGATATAGGCGCCATTATTACCCCATTGGACAGATAAGGAAACTGAAGCTGGCATTATCGTCATCCCCATTTCATAGATGAGCAAACTGAGGCTTAGAGCAATTGCATGACTTGCCCACAGCCACACTGGCATTAAAGATCAGGGACACACTCACACCGAAACATCTTCTGACTCCAGTCGGGCACCCTCTCCATTATACCCCACTCACTCCCTGACAGAGAAGGCTCATTTCTGGGAGCGCTCTGTTGCCATACACACATCAGAGACCATCCGTGTATCTTTCTCTTCCCAGATGGAGTTTCAAGATGGCACACTCCTCTTCCCCTGCTCATGCTAGCTGTCACAGGGCCATCTGAATAACCCCTCCCCGTCAGCTCCCCCAAGCATTCACTGGCTTGAAGGAACGTTTGGGAATAAACTCTGGGGCTCTCCAAATTATCCCTGAGACCCCCGGGAGGACTTGCCATGAGCAGAGAGACCTCTGGCCAGGCTCTGGGGGAACGAGGACACCAGACTGTGAATGGTGCCCTATGATCCGTCCGGTTGTCAAGCACAGAGAACCAGAGGAAAACCAAGAGGACATGCTCGCTGGGCAAATGCATGTGTAAGGCCCAAGTTCTGAGGAAAATAGAGTGGCACAAGAGAGGGTTGGAAGGGAAGGCCTCCCGCTCCCCAGCATCTGGGCTTTGGCTCAGAGCTGGCATGATATCAGCACCCTGAAACAAGGCTAAGAAAGGCCAAACGTGGGAGAAGTCCTTACTCTTCTGCCTGCGGGCTGCTTCAGAGACAGTCATGGGGACACTGGCTGGGAGCTGGGGTCAGCGGCAGAAGACATTCTGCATCCCCTGTGGGAGCCAGACTCTGAGCAGCTATGGGAAGGAAGGAGCCCACTGGGAGCTGTCTCTGGAAAATGGTCGCTTGTTGGTGGAAACCAGTATTTCCCACGAACTCTGACAAGGCTCCATTGCTTTTCTCTGGCCCATAAACCTTATTCTCTTGGTCAACATTTACTAATCACAAGCCTGCGAGGGGAAGGGGTGACCAGTCACTGGATGATGTCATAAAGTCCCATGATTTTCTGGGCGGGAGCAACGCAGCGAAGGAAGCTCCCGGAACCTTCCTGGGATGGGCCCAGCACAAGAGAACTGGACTGGGCGTCAGGTAACCTTTGCTCCAATCTGGCTCTGCCTCTGACTGGCTCTGGGAGTCTCTCGGGGCTTCTGTTTCCTCTTCTGTAAAATGGGCCGGCCCATCTCTGACACCCCCTTTCAGCTCCCAGTATTGGGTGCTCAAATCCTCAGCACCAGGTCAGCACCTCTGACTAAAGTCAGGCTTAGTCAGACACCTCACAACCATCTTTGGGGCAGAGGCAAAAACCCAGCTGGGTGTAAGACTCTCAACAAATGCATCAGCTCCCGCAGCTCTGGACCTTTTCTGTTCAAAGGGACACGTGGGAGAGGGGCACAGAAGAGACCACACGCCCAGGATCCTCCAGTGGGGCGGCTGCTATTGCACACTGCGGGGTGTGGAGCCAGCAAAGCACCTGCTTGCTGGGCTGAAGCAGCAGGGAACCCTGAGGAGGAGATGGGAGACAGCAGTACCAGATGAGCCCAACCCCAGCTCCCCTCAGACCCCGATGCAGACAGGCCAGGGCACCGGCGCTCAGTGCCCTCGACCATTGCCCCAGGAAGCTGCCCCGGGGAGATGCAGCCACAGCCCACATAAGACAGTCAAAGGAAGTTCCTGCATCGTCAAATGATTCAGCAACAGAAATGGATAGAATTCTATCAGTGGAAATAGCAAGAAAGAAGGAGTCTGATCACATGCTTTGCTGCTGGCCCTTCTCTGTTTGACTTGCAGTCGAAACCTCCCATTAGATTGGGAGCTCCTCTAAATCGGGGACAATTCTACTTTCTGGTTACATCCCCAGCACTTAGCCCAGTGTTTTGGTCATTGTAAGGGCTTGATAAATGCCTGGTTGGTTCAGTCAGTCAATCACAAATACAGGCTACCCTCCCAAAACAAGATCTCTTTTTAAAGGAACACACCTATGTGTCCATGTGTAACGGCAGTCCCAAGCCCATTGGTGTGGGATGCTGTCCTCACTGGGGAGATGAATGCCCTGCCCTGGGTGAGGGGTGCAGAAGAGAAAACAGAGCTCTTCTATTTTCTTAAGACCTTTTTTTCCAGCTCCAGAGTCTTCCCTGAGCTCTCAAGCTCAAATCACTTTAGGGTCTGCAGTCACTCCGGGGGCTTCTGGCTTCTGCCTTCAAGTAGGAAAATTGTCGAGACTAACCCCGCCTCAGGGCCCTGAAGGAAAAGTCTCTGTGAA
The DNA here is from genome assembly GCF_900497805.2 of Vombatus ursinus. Classification (NCBI taxonomy): domain Eukaryota; kingdom Metazoa; phylum Chordata; class Mammalia; order Diprotodontia; family Vombatidae; genus Vombatus; species Vombatus ursinus. Next base: position 13,150,142 of record NW_020954595.1, on the reverse strand, counting down.
GAAACCAAGAGGAGAGGAGCTGGTCCTGTCCCCAGCTTGCTATTCTGGAGACTTCCAGGACCTTCCCCTTGGGGGGATCCAGGACCGAGGCAGCAGCGTCTTCACTCTGTATTGTCTGGTACAGTCCTTTTCTGCTTTGTGTTTGTCTATTGACTGCAATAAATGGGTTTCTTTGCTGTCTGCTATGTGTGCATTCATTGCAGAATACACTCCCGCTTCCCGGCTTTCCTGCCTCCTTTTCATCCATCAGGCCGTTTCCCCCTTTAGATTATAAACTCCTTGAGTTCAGAGACTGTCTTCCTCCCATTAATTGTATCCCCCACACTTAGCACAATGCCCAGCACATAGTAGGTGTTTAATAAATGATTATTGGATTGGATTGGAACTGGTATTCAGAGGGAAAGGAGTCAAGCTATGGATATAAAACTTGGGGTCCTCCTACTTTCCCCCAATAATGAAACATCAATCAGAAATTAGCTTGAATCTGAAAACCACAGCCCACACACCAATAAGATTTTAGGGAGCAGATAGATAGAATTCTAGCCCAGTGCCCCCTCCCTCTGAGGAGAGCAGGGTGGTGGCCTCTGGCCCCTGCCCTCCTGCTTCCCTTCCTGGAAGGAATGAAAGCCTCATTTAGAGAAAGGTATGGGGAGAACAGGCAAGAGCTGCTCAGTCTGCCCCCCCAGGAGCGGCACAATGACATCCCCATGCTATAAGCACAGGACAGCTCTCGCCACATGGGGGCCCTCGAGGCAGCATGGCATGATGGACAGGGAGCTGGCCTTGGACCCAAGAGGACCTGGGTTCAAATCCTGCCTCTGACACATCCTAGCTTGGGCAAGTCTCTCAACCCCTCAGTGCTCTGGCACTTGGCTCTAAGGCTCTCAATTGTAGAGAAAGCATCAGCTTCCATTGGCCTCCATTGGCTTCCATTGGCAGAGACTTTCCTCCCCCATGAGTTTCCTAAACTGGTGAAGTCACAGCCCCAGTTCCTGTCTTATACACATATATATGTGCAAATGTCTATGTATTTATACACTGTAGAAATGTCATTTATAGGTCACATGACATATATAGGTACTAGCCAGAATAATTGGGGAAGGAGAGATAGTCAAGCAAATGACCAGAGCAACAAAGGATTATTCTCATTTTACAGAGAAGGAAACAGACAGAGAGGCTGGGCAAGAGTCCCACTTAGGGAGTGTTGGAGCAGAGCCTCAAACCTCCCATCTCTGACACCAATCCTACCCTACCCACTCTCCTACCTTACACTGAACCTCCCGTGGCTGTGTGAGTACTAATCATGTAAACATAACTTTGACGTTCAATCGTAACAAGTTATGGGCAACACTGAAGGCATTTCTTTTACATCCAAAAAAGAGATGTAGGAAGACGTAACTGTCTCTGGATCTCATGGAGCTCACTGGGCAAATCAGGGGTGTTATTGTCTGCCATTATCAATTCAGCCTTGCCCCAACATTCTCACTGCTTTGGACAAAGGGGATACTGTCATCATGGTTCTAGGAATTAATGAGTGAATGAATGCATGCATGCGTGAATGAGAAGTACTTATTAAGCCCTGACTATGTGCCAAGCCCTGTGCTGAGTACTGGGAGCACAAATAAAAAAGTGAGATGGTCCCTACTCTCACAGAGTTTAGACAGCCCATGTAGCGAAGAGGTGGCCAAGGAAAGGCATCATGAGGATGAGAGAGTCAATTAACACAGTTTCCAAAGGCAGAGATAATGGTGAATGATTACAGTTCCCAGAACTGGAGATGGAAAGGAAGGAGGCAAGGAGAGGGGCAGGAGGGACAGTGGCTGGGGTGAAGTTGAGGCAGCACAGTCCCAGGGAGTGCCTCAACCATGGTCCAGCTCCTCCCAAGCATGGCCAAGCCAAGCCTTCTCTCACTGGGATCTATCTATTTGGTGGTTTATTTTTTCTTTTTCCCCATCCTTTTCTCTAGTAGAATCTTCTTATATGAGGAGGTGGGGTGGGCAGAACTCTCATAATATACTTTCTGCTTTGTCAATGATCCTTCTGTCCTGTCACAATATCCTCCAATCCATATTTCTCTCTCCTACCAGCGTTCTCTCCCTAATGTATATGTCTGACTGTGTCTTGCTTGCATTAACCACTGTTTACCAAACAGAATAAAAACTCTTTCACTTAACATTCAGGCCTCCCACAATCTGGTGTCAACCAGGCTCATTGCAGAGTATACCCCTTGACCCACTTTATCTTCCCACCAAAAGAGACCATTTCTGGTTCCAGCCCCTTTGCCCTTACACCTACTGGCCCCAATATGGACATGATCCTTTCACCTAGCTAAATAAATTATGCAACCAGAAATAATTCATAAAAATGGATTGTTTGGTTACAACAATTCATGAAGCCACCTATGAAGTCAAGGAGGGCACTAAGGTACCAATGCATGTCAGGACATGGGGCTCTGCCCCCTGTGAGCAGGAACCTCATGAAGACTCAAAGTTCACTGGGACCTAACCTTGGGCCCTTCTGCACTGGGCTCCAGGAGCCAAGTGGAAGAGGTCTCTCCACAGCACTCTGCCAGCAGCCTAGGAGGGGCCAGAGGACAAAGAGAAGGGGACTGGGGCAGAAGATGAGAAATGGGTTATGAGTCATAGCTGGAGGAGGAAAGGCCTGCCTTCCCAGTTCATCCTTGAAGCACAGTGCAGGTTGAGCCCTTCCTAACCATTACTAAAGATGTTCAGACTTTCCCCTTGACCCTGTCCATCAGGTAAGAGGGTCCCCTTAGCTTCCTGGGCTCTAAACTCTATGTGAACCATCAACCACTGAACACTGTCCTTGAAGGTAAGCCACTCATTCCCCTTCTGAGCATCTCTCACACAGTGACCAGCCCTGGGCACAAGAGCTGGGCACAAAAAAGTTGTTAAATGCACGAACAGGTCTTCAAGTTGGGACATGACGCATGAGGAAATGGCCTGAGCACCCATCTCTAACAGCCACAAATAACTAAAGGGCTGCTCCCTGCTGGCCACCCTCCCAGGCCCCCTAAATAGACTGAACTAATCAGGAGGAAACTGAGCACGACCCACTCATCTGGAGTAATGTTCGTGCCCAAGGCATCTGGGGCATAGCTGCGCCTTGAGAAGGGGCCCCTGTTGGCCGCCCTCTGTGACTGAGAAAGCTGTCTCTGAAAAAACAGGCTGCATCTTGCTGGTATTCCTACAAGCCATTCTTGTAATAGAGGCAAAGGTCTTCAAGGGACCAAGATAAGGGCATGGAGCCATAGACTCTCAGAGTGACAGAAGAACTCAGAGACCATCCAGTCCAGCAGATCCCATGGCATCCTGGTGTGTGCTTGAATACTTGGAGTGATGGGACCTTCTGAGGCAGTGTATCCAGTCTCCTAACTGCACCTCAGCAATTCCTACCTTGACAAAACGTAAGGAAGCCTTGACAAAATGACAGTAAATCGAGTAGGACTTTTGGAATGGGTGGATGGATATGAAGAAAGCTGAGGGAGTTGGTTAGGGAGGCAGCAACCGCGGTCACAACATCACCCCTGCATGGGATAGCCGAGGGGCGCACACAACCTCATCTGGTCCGCTCTGAAACAGACGCAGCCGGGATTCCACAGAAGGCATTTCCCGCTGCCTTTGGGTGATGCGGTGGGAAAAGGCCGACAGAGAATTTCTGTGATGACAGATGGATTGGCAGGAGCTGGGATCCGACTTAAAAAAACCAGGCTCCCAGACATTTTTCAGCTGGATACTAGAGTGCTTTGCTCCATCTTACTGAGAGAAAACCAATGTTAAAACAGCTACAGAAAATGAGCCAATGCAGAGAAGCAGAGAGCCCTTCACTCAGAGTCAGGACGACCTGGGGTCAAGCCCTACCACTGACACTGGCTTTAGGAGCGAGGATAAATCACTGGGCCTCGGTTTCCTCACGACACGCCCCCCCGCAAAGGATTGTTGAGAAAAGCTCTGCAAACCTCAAAGCACCATCTCAATGTGAGGTTTTATTTATGTAATCACTTTTTGTGTATTTGGAAAGTACGGACTAAACAAAATTGAAATTAGTCTTCAGAAATATTATAATGAGCTGGCATCTCTATCACACTTTAAGGCTGGCAAAGCACTCACAACAACCCTGAGAGGGAGTCACTATGATCATCCCCTCTTTACAAATGAGGAAATTGAGGCTGAGAGCTCAAGTGACATTACCTGAGTCACACAGCTAGTAAGCGTCTGCGGCAGGATTCCAACTCAGGTCCAGCACTCTATCCACAGTGCCAGCTAGCATCTGGGAGAAGCTGAGGATGCCAAGAAGGTGATAACAGAGGCCAGATGGCATTGTGGGGAGACAGCAGCCTTGTAATGAGGAAGGACTCTTGCCTGGGTGTCAGTTCACCTCTAACACAGCATGGGCAAGTCACATTGCATCTCACTGCCTCGACCACTCCAAAATGCTCTAAGATGCAGAGAAAGGGCCGATCAGGCTTGGTGGGGAGAGCTTCTTCACTGGAAAATGGGCACAACAGCCTCTACCTCACAGGTTGCTTGAGGATCAAGGGAGTCCATGGATGTGTTATGAAGTACTCTGAGCTCTAAATAAACACGAACTATTGAGATTGTCACTGAGGTCACTTTCCCAGTGGCTCGCCTCTCCTTTCAGGTCCTGTGACATCAGGTCCCTGGGGAGCAGATGCTTATTTGTCTTATCTTTGAGCTTTGTGTCCCCAGGTCAGATATTCCCATGATCCCTCTAGGCACCCTCCCCCTGAGGGCTTAGAGGTTCCTAGCAATGAGTGCTTCTTTCTCTTCTCTGACTGATGGATGGATTTTTCAAAATCTCCATTGCTTCCTGGCTGTCCTGTGCTGCATTTTCAGTCCCCAGGGGCTGATGCATTTAAAGACTTAATTTACTGTTTCAGCCACTCGGGCACCACTGTGGATTTCATGTCCTGCCTCATTTATTAACAGCTGCATTTTGGAAAGAGTATATTTAAACTGCTTTTTTCATCATCCAGGCTTTCTATCACTCTGCTCCCACCCACCCGTCTTGTCTTTTCTCCCCCAATTTCTTACTCCCTTCCTCTGCACTAGTCATGCACACCTCCCATCTGCTAATTCTCTCTTTCCCCACTTCCTGTTCTGGGCCATCTTATTTTTCCCAGGACCCTCGAGAGCTTCCCACCCATAAATGCCAAATTAATCATCCTAAAACACAGGTCTGACCATGTCACTCCCCTTATGAGACCAACCCATTGCTTCCACCCTGCTGTTGGCATTTACAATCCAGCTTCCACTTACCCTCCCAGACACCCTTCATCCACTTTACCTTGCAATCAAACTAACCCACTAGCTGATCTCCAATTCAACCTTCCATCTCCCATCTCCTATCTCAGTGCCTTCGCACTGGCTGTCCCCCATACCCAGCAGGCTGCCCCTCCTCATTGCCCCCCATGGAACTTCTTGCTTCCTTCAAGTCTCCAATCACATGCCCCTTCCTACCAGAAATCTTTCCTGCTCACTCTAGAAGCTAGGGCTCTGGGCCTTCTCAAATCACCTTGTGTTTACCGATTTGCGGACCTGTTGTTTCCACCTGCAGAATGTAAGCTGCTTGAAGGCAGAGCCAGGGGTTTTTTCCTGTCTTTGTATCCCCAGAACCTCTCATGGTGCCTTGTCCAAAGGAGGAACTTCCTAATACTTTTCTGCTGCATTTGGACACCTCCCCACCCTGCTCCCTCCTTCCTCCTCGTTCACTCCCATGCTCTTCACACGATTCCCAGAGAACCGTTCATGTTCTTCCTCCTGTGTCTTGTGTGTTGTTCATCCTAATTAGAAGGTGGGCCAATGAGCCTGCCAGGTGCCATTTCTGATTCAGTGTGTTTGGTAAAGGAGGAGTGTCCCAAAAGATATTCTAGGGGTCTAGGTGGGCCACAGTCTGGCTTCTCATACATATTTGCAAATTGATGACTTCAGTGCTACTTTTTTCAAATGTGAATGTTTTAATGGCAGTGTTTAACCAAAAGCAGGTGTTTCCCAAGACCACCTGCCTCCTTTCTTTCCACTTAACTCAAGTGAGCTGGTTGGTGTCTCACTGGATGATGGGGACAGAGGGAGCAGGAATGCATGGGTTTCAGCAGCTGCAGTCTCCCTGTACATTTCTCAGTAGCTTTAAGGATGTAAGCTCAGCAGGCCTGGCCATTCATGCTCTTTTCCCATCTGTCTTCCTCCCATGTCACTTCAGAGCTGACTTCTGTGGGACCTCGATGAACTCCCTTTCCCTCCCCAGCATCATTTCCTTTGGCATAGACCACATCAGGACGTCCTTTGGGAATCCTGTCCAGCTCTGCTTGGCATGTAGATGTTTGCATATTCCCTCCCAGCACTCCCCGTCTCACCAGGCTGCCTACCTCCCTAAAGGGGCAGCTTAAGGGAGTCCCAATCCTCAACACCAAGACTCATTCCACTAGGTCATGGAATCCCAGCCCCCAGTGCCCTCTCTCCTGTCCAGGTGAGTCTCTGGCACAGCCAGGGGGTTGGAAAGAGGCTTCTCATGGAGTGTTTCCTCTCTAGGGCCCTTGGAGTCTGCATCTATATCTGAGTTTACTGGCAAAACCCTTCCCAGATACACAATTGCCAGTATCCCTCACAAATCTCTGCTTGGCTTGTGTTTTTACAGAACATTAAGGTTTGCAAAGTGTCTCCCCTGTGAGACAGTAGTAAAACATTCTCATCACCTCCATATTAAATATGAGGAGGCAGAGGCCAGGATCCTGACCATAGTGGGTGGGACCACATCTCTCCAGAGCTCCCTTGTTGAATCTAGGCGCTACATTTAGCAAGTACACTGTTAAGTTGGATGTTTCTAGAGGAAGGTAACCATAATGGGGAGAGGACTGGAGAGGTTATGTGAGGAAGAACAGTATGATGTCCAGGTAGAAAGGGGTGCAGGAAGGAATCCTGGATTGAGGGTCAGAGGACCTGGATTCCAATCTCAGCCCTACTACTGACCACCCATATGACTACATGTGTCACTCAACCACCTTGCACCTATCTGCTCACCTGTGAAATGAAAGAACTCAACTGAATGGTCTCTAAGGCCCCTCCAGCTCTAAATTTAGTTAGCACTGGTTGGCTAAAACAGGTACACTTCATCTGGAGAAGAAAAGATTCAGGAAGGATGTAAGAGGGGCCTTCAAGCATTGGAAGAGCTATCGGGTGGGAGAGGGATTCAGTGTGCTCTGCGTGGCCTCAGAGGGCAAAAGCAGGGCCGTGGGGGAAGTTGCTAAGAGGCACCATTTGGATTCAATATAAGGAAACATTCCCCAAAATCAGAGCTGCCCCCAACTGGAATGGCTGCCTTCTCCCCCTCCCCCAAAGGTGCACAAGTACAGACCGAATGACCACTTCTTGGGTGTGTCATCGCTGAGGTCCCTCCTCAGGCCCAGGATGACTGCTGCTGTCCCCACTGGCTCTGAGGATCTCTGAGTTGAAGGCAGCTGTGCATCATGCCCGTCCCACTGAGAAACATTACCTCCAAAAACAAGCCACACTGCAGCTCCGGTTCAGACGGAGAGAATCCCATTGAGGGCATTGCCATTGCCCAGGTTAAAGGATGGGAGCCAGGACACAGCCCAGTGACGGCTGGAGGGGCATGCTGGGAAGCATCGTGTCCCACATTCACACTGGACCTGAAAGGTCATCCGCTTTCCTGCCCTGAATCCTTTGGGGCCCACACATGCCCGACTGCTGCGCCAGAAGCACTTAGCATTGTGTTTCCAGTCTCTGAGATAGAGATGAGTCACTGAGCACTAGAGAAGCAAGGCACCTTAGAGATCATCTGAGAAAACTCCAGAGGGAGATGTCACAAGCAGCCGTGGTGCTGATCCGGCATCACGAAGCCTCAGCCCTTCCACCTTGGACAGCTCCAGAGGGCTGCTGGGAGCACGAAGTCAAGCACAGCTCACTGACCCAGGCATGGCCTTGGACCCATCCCCACAGCATGCTAACCCGATGAGATAATGAGTCTCGAGTGATTTAGCTTCCTCCTCACTGTTAAACACGTCAGCATCTCCAGAGACAAGACCTAGGAACCGAGAAGGGCCTTTAGAGATGCCTGGGGAGTAGGATCTTATAAAAATGCTCCCAACCCAGCCCCTGCCCCCAAGTGCTTAGAGTACAGAGGAAAGGACAGGAGGCGGGGGAGAACTTTCTTCTGTTTGGAAATCAGTAGGTTTGGCCATTTCTCGGGCTGCAGGAACTGGGACTGAACTTTGACACACACACAAACACTGGATGAGCCCTGCACTCACCTCCTTGTGGCACTCACCAGCATGTGGCAGCACCAGCCTGAAAGATGCCACCTATGAAGTCTTGATGCCTCTGAGAGCCCACAGGGGCTGCCCCATGCCAGGTGGGCACCCCCTTCCCCACTAGTCTCTCCTATGTCTGGAAGGCCCTCCTCTGGGTCCAGAGAAGCATTTCTGGACATAATTATTATCTTAGCCAGGCTGAATGTCACAGCCATGCTCCATCCAACCCAGGATGACATACCCAGGGCATGTGCTATGATGGGAGGGTACAGTGGAAGAGGAAGTGTGACAAAAAAATCAGAGAACTGGACTGGGTGAGGGAAAACAGTCAGATCTTGGGGCCATAGAACTGGAGGGTATCTAAAAGGCTGGTTGGCCAGTCTAACCCCTTCATCTTACAAACAAGAAAACTGAGGCCCAGAGAAAAATCATATGGGTGGTTAGAGGCAAAGCCAGGATTTGAACCCAGGTCCTCTCCCTCCAAATTCGGCTCTCTCTCCACTAAACTGCGTGGCCTCCCAGAGAACTGACTCTGCCACACAGGCTTGGGCAGAGCCTCAGGTTCTTCTTCTGTAAAATGAGGATAATAATGACAATGGTGTGCTCCCTACCTGCTTCACAGGGTCATTGAAGGTCTCAAATGAACCACATCCCTTGATATCAGTCATGGAAAGTGGGGCCACCTCCCCAGACATGCTCATTTCCCTCCCATCAATCCCTAGAGGAAAGTACAGGGTGCCTAAGAAAGGGACTGCCTGGTTCACAGCTTGGCTAAAGGAAACCTTGGCGTATGTTTAATCATTCAACAACACTTTATCACACTATGTAAGACACAAAAAAGTAAAGAGGTCCCTGTCCTCAGGGAGCTTCCACTTTTCCAACAGATGCTGGGAAAGTTACGGCTGCCAATTGCTGCTGCCCCTTAAAGGACTCTTGCCTCTGAAGAAAAGCAGCCCAGAAAAGCCAAAACTCAAGGAAAAGGGATTCATTTCAACCTTCCTAACATGTGTGGCCAGAGCTCTGGTCCCCACCATTTTGCTACTTTTTCTTCTAAGTCTGTCAATGATGAATGGAATGTCAGCTCCCTGAGGGCAGGGACTGCTGAATTCTTGGCTTCTCTGTACCTCAGCATCTGGCACTCAGTGGGCACTGGTTGATTGAGGGATCAGAATCCCAACTCGGCAGTCTGAGCTTTGCCATCCACATTTCATAACAAATGTAAAGTGGCCAGCTCAGGCTGGTGTCCAGCACAGGCCCAGTCCACAGCCAACACAGCAGAGATTTGCAATGTTGAAGCCCTAGCTTGTCATGGACAGGGTCACAATGTCCAAGGCAAATGTGAGCCTCAGTGAATGAGTTATCAGATCGTGTGAGTTAATTATAAGTCAAAACATAACCGCAGCCTCTCCAGACATGATAGAGAGCCAGAGCCCAGGGAGCCCAGGTGCTGTTCCCATTGCCAAGGGAGGCCTTTGTGGAAAGCTGCGACTCCCACCATTCCCCCAAGGTGGCAAACCTACCAAGATTCCTGGGCTTGGCCAGCATTGCCAGCAACACCTTTGCCCTTTGACAAACAGCTCCGTCAGGAATACCGAGGAACGGATGGGCAGAGCCAGCCCAGAGGAGAGCCCCACTTGTGTGCTGTTGATGAGGAGAAGGATGCCCTGACTGGCCTTCCTAACAGGGATGGCACAATTCCGAAGATGCACGTACTGTGTCACCAGGAACACACAGCCAACCTGTGGGGTGCTTCTCATCGGACACATCTGTACTCCCCACATGGCCTCTGGCCTTTGGACACCATCCAGGTCAGACCTCATTGTACTTCTTAGTACAGCTAAGTACTTCTTAGTAAGTGTCCTTCTTAGTGTCCTTCTAAGGACACTGGAGAGTCCAGGAGGAGGAAGGGGTCTGCCCAGTGTCGTGCAGGTCCAAGTGGCAGAGCCAAGACTTCACCCCAGCTCTTCCAACTACAGTTCAGCCCTTTTCTTGTTTCTGCATGGGCCCTCCTAGACCCCATGTTGGGTTAAAGACTGATTCTAAAGCCAGCTCTGCTGCTTTGGAGAGCAGAGCTAAAGGAGCCACTCCAGAGGAGCAGGCACAGACCTTGTTCCCTGCAGAGGCAGGAGAGCCTGGGTTCAAACCTCACCAATGACCCCTTACTATGGCCTCCATTTTCTCCTCTGAGAAGTTGGGAGTTTGAACTCAATGGCCTTTGAGCTCCCTTCCAGCTTGAGCTCTGTGATCCCATGATCCCCCACTTCCATTTCTCAGCAGCTTCTCCTCCACCCCTCTCTATCCCCTCATCCAGAGAGATCCCTAGCACAGTCTGCCTTCAGGGCAGCCTCCCTCCTTCCCAAAGAATCTGGCATCTGACTCAGTCTTTCCTCTGCTCCTCAATTAGTACTTCACCCTTGAGGGGGCCAATATGTAAGTTAATGTCCCCTCAAGCACCCCAGGTCATTAGCCTCCTCCACTGCCCTGCCCACCTCCTTCTTCACTCCACCTTGGCCCCTGCCACATAGGGATAGACTGTGCCCTTTCTGTCACCATCACCCCAACCTGGGTTTCAACCTCTGAAATTCCTCACTCAGAGCACAGCTACCTGTCCTCTCTTCCTTACCTCTGTCTTACTCCCCCTAGCCTCCAGCCCCTTCTCTCCTCCACGCTCTCCCAGTCCATCACTCTGCCCTGACCTCACCTTCCTCCCTTCACAGATTCCATTGTTCACCAGTTGAGCCAAGTATTCTTCTCCATCCTTGGCTCACCTCCCCCTTATCCTTACATGGCTGCCCCCTGACCACGACTGTCCACCCACCATGCCAGAGAACCCACTCAAAGACCTGTCATCTCATCACAGGTGGGCCCTCACCGGCAGCTGGCATAATGTTTATCCCCCGCGTTCTCCACAGCAGCTGTCCCCAAACTTCTCTCTACAGATGTCCTCACCTCCTACTTTACTGAGAAAACTGACACCATTTTCTGTTAGTGTCTGCATCTCCCTACATCATCTCTCACTCTTTTCTCCAGCCTTGGATGAAGAAGTGGCCTTTCCCTTCACCAAGGCTGTCTCCTCTCCTGGTGTCTCCTCTCTCCTCCAGGAGTTAATCCCATCTATGGCTCCCTTCTCTCTCATCTTCAATCCCTCCCTTTCACCATCATTAACAAAAACTGGCATAAAGTAAGTGCCCACTATGTACCAAGCTCTAGAGATGCAAAGAAAAGCAGAAACATGGTCCCTGCTTTCAAAGAGCTCACAGTCTAATAGAGGAGATAACATGCAAACAACCAGGTGCAAACAAGGCCTATAACAATATAAACGAGGAGATTCTCTCAGAGGGGAGGAACTGGCATTGAGGGCACCAGGAAAGGCCCCTTGCAGGAGGAGGGATCTGAGCTAAATCTTGAGGGAAGCCCGGAGGTGGAGGCAAAGTTGGGGGAGCATTCCAGGAGTAGAAGACAGCGGTGCAAAGGCACCATCAGGAAATGGAGCATCTAGTGCAAAGAAGAGCAAAAAGGCTATTCTAGAACATGGAGAATGTGACAGCAAAGTGGAAGAAGATAGAAACATGGGACAGGTTGGGAAAGGCTTTAGAAGCCACATGAGGATTTTACATTTGATCTGGAGCCGGGCAGTGGAGGACCCACTGGCACTGACTGACAAGGGAGCAGGACATGACATGGTCAGTTCTGTGCTTTTGGAAGATCTTTGTCAGTTGAGCGGAGGAAGGACTAGAGTGAGGAGAGGCTTGAGGCAGGGAGACCCCCCGCATGGAACTCAATGGTCAATGAAGCCTAGACCGTAAGGGCCCCAACGACCTTCAGGGACCTCCTATTACCTATGGCATAATCAACAAACTCCTCAGCCTAGCATCGAAGGCCCTCCACAATCTGAATCCCCCCTGCCTTCCCAGCCTTATCTCATATATTCATTTCACAGATATTGTATTCTGGGCAAACAGCACTACTCATTGTTCTCTTAATTCAGCCCTCCACCTCTTGCTGTTCTGCCTTCTTACAGGCCGTTGCTCTGACCCAGATGCCCTCTCTCTTCCCTCGGCCTCTCAGAATCCTTGACTTCCTTCAAAGCTGACTTTAGGGGCCATTTCCCCCTTGAAGCCTTCTCTAAGACCCCATTTGTAAATTCTCTCTCCCATCTCAAATGACCTGGTGTTACCGGGCTGGGTCCATGTTGCATATTCTGCGTCCACCCCCAGAACTGAAGCCCTCTGAGGGCAGTGACTGTTCCATTTTTGTCTTTGTATCTCCCTTACCTAGCACAATACTTCATGCTTCATAAATTAGTTCAATTGAATTGAATTGAATTGGCATGGCACCTCACCATCCCAGTCATTCTCTTTGAGCCATGCAATATTCCTTCTAAATCACGGCAACCCAAACTGTGCACAATACTCCATCGGCAAGCTGATCTGAGTAGCATAGAGTGGCACTGTGACCTCTAGTCAATCAATCAGCCAATTAATAAGCACCTATGAAGCACATGCTTTGTCCTGGCCCCAGTGCTGGACATGCTGCCTCTCCTAATCCAACCCAAGTGTATGCTGAGTTTAGTGGCTGCGTGTTGCCCTGCTGGCCCATCTGAATTTGCAGATGTCTAAAGCCGCCAGATTTCTTTGCTGGAACTGCTATTTAGGCACAACATCCCTGGGATGCACTTACGTCATTTCTTTTTTGTAATTCCAAACTCTCTATGTGTCTCTGTTGAATTTCTTCCTGACATCAGTCCATAACTATGGTATTTAAAGATATAGATTCTTTTGCCCAATTAGCTGTTACCTCACCCCTCAGATTCACGTTATCTGCAAATTTAATAGCTATGCTACCTCTGCCTTCATCTAGTGTCATTCATTAAAAAATGTTGAAGAGCACAGCCCCAAGCACAGATCCCCAGAGCACTCCTCTGGGGACCCTCTTCCAGTTAACATTAAAACATTAATGATTCCTCTTTGTGTCCACCATCCAACCTCCTCTGTCCACCAAAATGTACTAGCCCTTACCTCACCATCTTTTCTAGAAGAACAGCAAGAGAGGCTGTCAAATGCTTTGCTGGTATCTAGGCAAGCTATACTGATAGCATTGCCCTGATCTTCCAGGCTAATCATCCTGTCAAAAACACAATGAGGTCAGGCCAGCATCACCTGCTCTTGGTGACTTCCCACCGACTCTTACTGGTCACCATTTCCTTTCCTAAGGGCTCACAAACCATCCCTTTGGTGACATGCTCTGAAATCTTCACAGGGATCCAAGTCAAGTTCAGTAGCTTCAAGTTTACAGACTCCATTCTCTTCCCAAGTCAGGAGAGTCTTTGTCCTCCAGTCCAGTTGCAGATTCCCCCATCTCTACAATCTTTAGTTCTTTGCGCGTGCACTGCCAAAGAGCACACCTCCATGATCTTTCAAGATCATTAATAGCTCCTTGGCAATCTCATCTACCAACTCTTTCAGTCCCCTAGGACTCTGGGTCTTCAGGGTTGGAAACTTAAGCATACCAATGGCAACTAGGTGCTCTCTTACAATGTCCTTGGGTATCTTAGCCATTAACAAGGACCTATCAGCCATATTTGTTCCATCTTCCCAGTCTAATGGTCATTCTAATTGACTCATATGATGAAGCATAAATGAGAGTAGTCCTACCTTCTCTCTGTTATCTACTTTCATTGTCCCATCCATCGTGAAACATGGTCCTGTCCCTCCTTTGACCTTCACCCTCCCCCTCAAATAGCTCACAAAAGGTGGGGGGGGAGCCCTTCTGTCCTCAGCAGCCACCCCAGGTCTCAGCTCAGTCAGCATGCGTTTAGGGTGAGGGTTAAAGCACCTTAAAGGCTATCTCCACAGGGCTGCGTCACTCTTGGCATCTGGTTACCTGTTATTTTTCCATGAATGTCTTCATAATCTAAAGTAGTAATACTTGTCATGTTGACCTTACCTGGTTGTTGTGAACTTCAGATAAAATAGTATGTAGAATGCTTTGTGCTCTAGAAATGCCAGTGACTTGTGTATGTCTCCCTTTGGGCCAGGTAGGCTGTAGCATGTGCCACTGTTTGCATCTTTGTTTTCCCAGTTTCTGGATTTCCCAACATTTCTTGACATTTCTAACTCTATGAGCTCCTCCCTGAGCCCTTTCAGTGAGCTCTGTTCCTTTCCAATGAGGCCCCCCTTTCCCCAGCACCTCCAGCCTTGGGCCTCATTCCTGACCCCCCAAGGCTCGACCCTTGCTACCAAGTGAGGTTTTCCTCCCTGAGCTAGACTTGCCAGTGCACCCCACTTGTTGCCGACACATCCGTTTGTGTGCAGACGTTTGAGGCCATGGCTTTTATCGGTTTCCTTTTTTGGGCTTTTTTTCCTCTCAATTAATGGTCCTCACTACCTCTACTGTGTAGGTGATGCTTTCTAGGGTCTCAGGCCGTGACAGATCTGTGTGGGCAGCTTTCCCCTCCCCCTCCTTATTCAGTTCAAAGCCCCCTTAATCAGATTGGTAAGACTGAGGCAAAGCACAATTGTATTGGTCCTCATTAGGTACATGGCATTTCTGACCAGGAGCCCATCACTCTTATTTTCGGCATTTCAGAAATTTCAATCCTGCCCATCAATTGGAGAATGGTTAAATAAGCTATGGCATATGATTGTAATGGAATATTATTGGGCTATAAGAAATGATGAACGGGCTGACTTCAGAAAAACCTGGAAAGACTCATATGGTCTGATGCTGAGTGAAGTGAGCAGAACCAGAAGAACGTTGTACACAGTAACAGCAATATTGTTCGATGAAGTACTGTGAATGACTTAGCTATTCTCAGAAATACAACATTCCAAGAAAATCCCAAAGGATTAATGATGAAGCATACTGTCTGCCTCTAGAGAAAGAACCAGGATTGGCTGAATACAGACCGAGGCAGGCTATTTTTCACTTTCTTTCTTTCATGTATTTTTTCTTTTATTCAAGTCTTCTTACAAATTACTATATAACCTATATCTGATCGCTTACCATCTCAGGGAGAGAAGAGGGAAGGAGAGAGGGATGGATAATTTGGAACTCAAAACTTTAAATAAAAATGGTAAAAAAAGAAATTTCTATCCTGTCCTCAGACACCACCTTCTTCACCACCTGTTCCCTTCCTCCAGAATCCATTTGTCTCCTCTAAAGCCCCTACCTTCCATTGGCAGCAGTGACAAAACACCACCTGGGACCACAAAGTCTTCAGTTTCTGGTGCAGCACTTCACAGTCTTTGGCAAAGTTTCATGAACACCCTCCTTAACTCCACATAGACAAACAACACACTGGGAAAGGACTGGAGATGTTCTCACTGTGTAGACAGAGACAAAACCAGGTTGTGTCTATACATCCCAAGTCACTGCCCCTCTCAGGCCTCAGCAAAATGAGGGGGTGTTTTAATTAGGTGGTCTCTAATGTCCCTTCAAGCTCCAAAGCTGTGATCCAATGGGCACTGGGAGAATTTTCAGGATACCGTCTTCCCCTTTTGACTTTAACATCTGCTTAGCCTCCAATAACAGGATGGAGATTTAGAGCCAAAAGGGACCTGAGAAATCACCTAACCTAACCCTCTCGTTTTACAGAGGATGGAGCAGTAAGTGCCCAGAGACATCAAGTGTCTTGCTTATGGTCACACAACTACCAAGGGGAAGATGTGGGAATCTGAATCCAGGTCCCCTTGCTCCAAAGTCAAGGCTTTTTCCACTGTTTGATACTGCTTTCCCTCCCACTTCTTGAATTAACCAGACCTGTGCTTTGTAGCTGTTTGAATTTGACTAACTTTGAACCACTTCTGCTCCCAAAGGGACCCGAGCTGGACCTTCCATGAATGGGGGACTTCTGGGCCGTGCCCCTGGCTCTAAACTCTGGCAGTTTAGGCAGTTGGTCAAATGGAAGGCAAGGTTGTATTCTGCCTATCAGTTTCAGTAAGTCATTTACACCAAGTAGGAACATAAAATGATATTTAAAAATTAAATCTCCAGCATATTCCCTTGGGCTAACCCGTGCTATTTCTAAAGAAACCAGCAGGAGGTCAGGTTTGGGGCTGGGGTTCACTCCCAGTCACTCCTCTATTCCAGGGCTTTTATTCCATGTTTCCATCTTTACCTGCTGGGTAATTAGTCAGAGATGGGCCTGCTTGCAGGCTCTTTGCTCCCCAGAGTGCAGTTGCACACCTCTGGCAAGGCCAGAGGCTTGTTGGGAAGTGGTCCGTTTCTCCCTTCTCAAATTGAAGGCAAAGAACACAGCAGAAGCAAAGGCCAAAGGGAGTTTGCAGCTGAAGGACCGAGAACCTCCCCAGCCACCAGCTTCTTGGGATTCAAAGCGGGGAAGGAAAAATCACGATGGGCACCTAAGGGAGGAGTATTCCCAGAAGTCATGACAATAGGCCCAAAACAGGAAACAGGCTAGAGAGGAGAGAGGGGCACATGGGAAGAGGAGGCCAAGGTGAAGACTTCCAGCTGGGCTGTTTGTCTCAGATAGACACAGCCAGAACCCGATATGCAGCCTCTTACTACCTGTGAGATCTTGGCAAGTCACTTCATCCCCACAGGCCTCAGTTTCCTCATTTGTACAAAGTGAAGAGGGGGCTGGATGGCCTCTGAAGCCCCTTCTATCTATAAATCTTCAGTCCTATGAGCCATTCACCTCTCTACAAATCCATGCTTGCACATAGAGGTTCAACCCAGTCCTGTGCATAGGTGACATCAGCTCTGGACTGATTCCCATTCGCAGTGGCCCTTAGACAAGTGGACTGGCCCCAAGTCACCCCAGGGGGCTAGACCAGATCCAGGACAGGCCCCTCCAGAGCCAGCTTCCCAAAATGTGTACCTAGGGATACGCACTGTGCCAGCCAGCTGGCTTTTCCCATTCCTCGAGCTCCTTTGCTATGTGAACAGCCAGTGAGGCTGTCCAGTGTTACCCCAAGCCCAGAGTCTTTCCTTCCGACCCCCAACTCAGCATGTGTCCTTCCACACATTGAAACCAGAGCTTTTGGCTGAGCTTGGGTAAGCAGCATCTAGGGCACTACATCTGTGCCTCTCTAGTCTAAAAACCATTAGCCAGCTCCTCTTTCTTCTTAACTACATTTGACACTTTCCTGGGCCCATGGCCTCATCAGTGCTGGCATGTTCTCTAATGGTCCATGTCCAGATCATATCCTGCTTTCTCATGTTGAATAACTCTCGTCCACATTGTTCCACCCTGTCAAACCTCCACAGGGGCTCCCCTGCATTCCTAAATGCTGGGGGACTTCCTTCAGACCTCCAGATATTTCCAGGAATGGGATGGGATGAGATGGGGTGGGGTGGGATAGGATGGGGTGGGACGGGATGAGAAAGTATTTTATTAAGAATTACTGTATGCCAAATCTTGGGCTGAGCACTAACTAGGAATTCAAAGAGAAAGTCATGGCAGTGGCTACATTCTAGGCAGATTCAGAGGAAGGTTCCTCTTCAGGAAAGATGGGAAGGCCATTCATTGGCTCACAGGTGCCAAGGCGCAGCAGATGACAAAGGCCGTGTGTCCTTAGGGTCACACCCAGCTCTCCATTGGTTATCTTTGGGCAAATAGCTTCACCTCGGTTTCCCAAACTGGATGGATGCCCTCAGGGGTGCCTTCTGGCTCTAGCCCCATGCCTTTAGGTCCTGTGACCCTTGCTCCAGCTCCAGCACACTTCATTTTGCCATCACACATCTCTCTGAGGATTTGGCAACTACGGAGTCAAAACACTTTTCAAAGACTCCCCTCCTTACAGCTGTAGATGCAGCAAGGTGGATCAAGGTAGTCTGGAACACCCTCCCACCCACTGCTAGGCAGAGCTTCCCAGGTCCCTCCATTCCAGACTCATTGTCTACCAAGGGAACTTTTTAGGCAGTGGTATTATCCTGGAGGGGAAAGCACGAAGCACAGGAGGTAGTTTTAAATTCTGAAACACCCCTCAGCCCTTTCCAATTCAGAGGGAGATGGGACCACATTCCATCCCTGCTTTCAGGATACCGTCTTCCCCTTTTGACTTTAACATCTGCTTAGCCTCCAATAACAGGATGGAGATTTAGAGCCGAAAGGGACCTGAGAAATCACCTAACCTGTATTCAGGGGGGAGGGGAAGATGGTGTGAGACAATTCCAAGAACTACCAAGAGAACTTCAGAAGGGAAGGTGCTCCCTCTCTCCTTTCTCCCCTCCCCTTTCTCCTTCTCTCCTTCATCCTGCTGCCTTCCACTCCGTAGCTCACACCAGGAGCCCTTCCTTTTGTCCCTTTTCATCTTGCTGCTTTACAACTGTCCTAGGTCAGAGTCTTTTCAAGCCCAAATAAAGTTAGTTTTATGCTTGCTGGGCCTCTTTAGCGTTTCCTTCCTGTCGGTTCCTTCAGTCTTTCTCCATCAGGTATTTCATGGTGAGACAAAGTGACTTAAATGCTGAGTACACACACACACCCACACCCACACACCCACATCCACCCCCACACACACACATACACACACCATAGTCCCCCATCTTCTGGGAAGAAACTGAAATCCTAATCTCTTTGACCATCCCAACTTCTTCGCTGTGGTACTTGTCTGGGTCCCAGATAACCAGGCTGGGCAGTCCAGGTCTGAAGAAACCCCTGGGACACCCCACAGCACCAGGCTTAACCTGAGCTTAAGCAGCTCAGTTCTCAGCCCCTACCTCCACCGTTCCCCTTCCTAGATGCCTGGCAACCTCCACCCCTAAGCATCGTCCAGAGGCAAGAGAAGATTTCTGCCTGCCTACTTCGTTTGGAGGTAGCTAACCACGGCCCCGCGCCTGTCCAGGTGCCCCAGGCTCTCCTGATAAGCACCTTGGACAGCGCCTGAGGCCCTTTGCCCAACACAGCCCCAACTGGGGGCTCCTCTGCCTGCCCCACTTCGGGGCCAAGATCCCAACGGAGAAGGTCCGTGATCCCAGGGAGGGGCAAAGGAGAAGGGAGAACGGGCCGAGGCGCCGGGGTTCTGGGTCGGGAGTCCGTGGGTCTACCCGACATACACAAAATCATCACCCCATTCCTCCCCGGAGCGTCCCCGACGGCCCCGGAACTAAAGGCTTGGAACCCCACTCCCCTCCCCCCCGCCCCGCCCCGCCCTGGCTGAAGGACCTGACCCGGACCCGGACCCGGACCTGGACCCTGACCCGGACCCGGACCCGGACCCGGACCCGGACC
>NW_020954595.1:13085638-13130630 GCF_900497805.2 Vombatus ursinus | reverse complement strand
GGACCTGGACCCTGACCCGGACCCGGACCCGGACCCGGACCCGGACCCGGACCCGGACCCGGATCCCTCCGGCCGGACCACGGCTCCCTCGGGGGCGACTGGACTGGAGGGGGCTGGGCAGAGGCAGCCTTCGCAGGCTCCCGCCCTCGAGGTACGGGAGAACTTACCGGGGCCAGGCCGAGGGGCGCCGCCCGGAGGGTGCCCTGGCGCGGGCAGCGGGGGCGGCGGCGGCGCCGCGGGCATGGCGCGACCCTTCCCTGCAGCAGGGGGTTCGGGTGGGAAGGCTGCCGCTAGGAGGGGTGCTCAGAGTTGCCAGCCAGGAGGGAGGGCTCCTGGTGGACGCCTACGTGCGCGCGGGGGCGGCGACGGCCTCCTCCAGGGCCCAGGGGGAGGACGATGCGTGCAGCCTCCCTGCCTCCTGGCAGAGCGAGGGCGACCGAGCCCCTCTTCTTTCTCCTCCTCCTCCTCCTCCTCTTCCTCTTCCCCCTGCTTCTCCTCCTCCTCCTTCTCCTCTGACGGCTCCGCCCGCCGGGAGCACAGCCCTCGGGCCGCGGGAGGGGCACTTAGCAACCGCAGCGGCGGCAACAGCCAGGCTCCCTCCTCCTCTCCTCTCTCCTCCCTCCTCCTCTCCTCTCCCTCCTCTCCTCTGCTCCTGCCTCTCTCCTCTCTCCTCTCTCCTCTCTCCTCCCTCCTCGCGTGGCCCTTCGTTGGAGGCGGCGACTGAGGTCCTCCCCACCCTGGGCTGAGGCCTTCCCTTCCCCCCCACTTCGCCACACACACACACCCCACCTCCCACCGTCGGACGACCCTGACGCCTGGGACACCCCCGATCCCTCCAAGCCCCTGATCTCCAACGACTGGGACACCGTGGATATCAAGTCCGCCCCCTCCAACTCCCCGGGCCCCCCTACATCCACCTCCCGACGACCTGGATACCTAGGAGATCCAGTCGCCGCGCCACCCTCCGCCGTCCCCAACACTTGGGTTACTCCCCCACCTCCACCCCACAACCGGGCACGGAGGCGACACCTGGGGAATCACTTCTTCCCTTGCCAGTCCTTACCCAGACCCCCCTAGACGCCCTGACACTCAGCAAACCGCCCGACGCCAGACGCCAATGTAAGCGTGGCTACCACCGGGGAGGTCGCCCCCCTCCCCTGTGACCAGGGCACCGAGGCCACACCAGGAAGGCTGTCCAGACTCATACACACACGCCCTGGACACTAGAGTACCCGCGGCTACAAGAAGCACCCCACTCCGAGCCCCAAGCCCCAGACATCGTGGCTGCACCGAGGACACCACCCACCCACACCGAACACAGGCACGCACACATCACAGACCCCAACGTCCTCTTCCTGGGATCTCCCAACTCTCGTGGGCAGCAAAGGGGGAAGGAAGGAGGGGAGAGGCAGCTGACCAGGTGCCTGCACCACACCCTTGCCCCGGCCGGTCCGTGGCCCTCTCTCTCCACGACCTTCAGCAAACAGACAAGAAATCCCACCCTGTCTTCCTTGCTGCTTTCACCTAGCGGGCTCCCCTTCGTCCTCCTCTTCTCTTTAGCCTTCTCCTCGTCTCTGTCTCTCTCACACAAGCTGGCACTATCCCACTAGGACATAGGGGTCTCTCCTCCACTCCCTATCCTCCAGGGTGCTTTGCTCCCGCCTCAAGGGAGCTTCATCCTCCCAGGCCTTCAGGCCGTGCACCCCAGTTTTGGCTCAACCCAGCTTGATCCTCCCCTATTCATGTTACCTCCTTGTAGGCATTCAGGACTAACTTTCATGGCAGGGATGAATTTTCCATTTTCCTTCCAAATTCATGATTTTCTCCTTATTTACCACTTATCCTACCTTGGCTGTCCCACACGGGAAGGGCCCTGCAGCCTGGGGGGGAAGGAATTCACTGCCAGGACCAGCCCGGAAAGCCAAGGGGAACAGGATGATCACAAGTCATGAAAAGTTCTGACCTCACCCGGTCTGGAAGCACCTAAGACAAGAAGGCAGGAAATCTGAGATATTGCAGCCATCTCCACAGGGGGAAGGTGCAGGGTGAGCGGAGCTCAAGGTCAGGATCCTGCCCAGAAATATCAGACGATGGATCTTAAGAAGGCAACTGCTCTCACACTGAATGCCATTGAGCTGGGGGGGAGGGGCAGAAGTGAGGAAGAAGAGCACTGTGCAAGGAGAGTGTAGGGCATGAGGCACGGCAAGCTGACCTGTTTGACTGGACCTTCGAGTGTATCAAGGGGAATAATGAATGTCTGGTCAATTTAGTCAATCTCATTCAGTCCTGTCTGACTTCTGTCTGTGAAGTTTTCTTGGCAAAGTTACTGGAATGGTTTGCCACCTCCTTCTCCAGTGTGCCCCCATTTTACAGATGAGGAACTGAGGAAAATAGGTCTAAGTAACTTAGCCCGGGTCAGATAGCTAGTAAGTGCCTGAGGCTGAATTTGAACTCAGATCTTCCTGACTCCAAGTCCAGTGCTCTATCCACTACACTACCCAGTGTCAACTGGACCGAATTGGCCTCTAGCCTGAGGATGGCTGGAGCTGAACAGAGCAGACCAGAGACAGGAGAATCAGGAATCAAACAGAAATTTAATTTCAAAGTGAGGGAAATGGCTTGCAAGCAAGGAGGGGACCTGGTCTGATACATGTGCCAGAGCCCCACTCCTAGTGGGGGGAATCCCGGGCAGTGTGGGGAGATCTCAATACTTCTACCAATGGCTGCACAGTGAGCTGGGGCCCAGACAGTGAGAGGGGACAGCAACAATGAGACGAGTTTGATTCACAGCAGAGCTCCATGACCGGAACGTGAGTGCTGCAGGTGCTTGTCTGAGCTCAGAGAACACCTGGTGCTGGTCAAAGCAATTACAATAATTACATGGTTTTTCCAGAGGGTGAGATCATCCAGTGAGTGCAAAGGATTGTTGTTATGCCAAGCTCAGGACTCATTCTGCTTGCTAGGCCTTAGCTCTGGAAAACAGTGTCTCCTAGTATCTTGACATTTCCCCCTTTTGGCCAAAGTGAGGGGATCTGAATGAATCCCTCGCCTTCTGGCCGGGAAAGGAGAGGTGGTTATAAACCAAGATGCCACAAAAGCCCAGCTGGGCCAGGACAAGCATTTTTATGCCAGGACGTTGGTTCCTTGAGGGGACCTATTGGAGAAGCGTGTCTCCAGATATCGTTGTTTGCTTGCGAGCAGAAAAGAGAGGGGGGCCAAGAATGTAGAGAGAAAATGCCAACACACATTGAATCAGGGCCTTGGTGGTTGAGCACATAACAAAAGAGAAGAAGAGAAAAACTAGGACCACATACTCAGCCCTCACCCGGAATCTTGGGACAGCTGTCTCATCTAAAAGTCAGCTGCCTCTGGGTTCCTCCTAGATGATCCTTGAGGTCCCTGGACAGTTCTGCCAGGAACTCAGGAGCAAGGGCTTTCTTCGGGTGATCCAGGAGTCCATACCCTGGCAGCTGTGGGAGTAGTCAGAAGGACCTGGTAGGGGCCTTAGAAACAACAATTGACTGATCAGTGCAGGGCGAGTGTTCAGATAAGAAAATTCCTTGCGTTCATCTTCGGATGAGTTTCTGGTCAGCATAGAATAGGTCCTTAGTTAAGAGTATCTAAATTACACACAGAGATGATCCCATTTCCCAGCCACACAGGGCTAGATTCAAACAACACAATAAAGTTTTTTTTCAACAATTCCCCTAATTTCATAATTACATTAAGTCAGGTACAGATCAAACTACTTAGAGGGCTCACAATGGACTAGTTCTGAGAAGGGAGATTTACATGTCACCAAAGTAGCCAAGAAAACTTAAACATAACTAAAATCAAGTCTCCTTGTATTCTAGTGACCCAGGTTCTGTGATGGAGTAAGTAAGGAAAGTGGGGCATCTGTGAGAAGAGAGGAAGGAAGCAGGAAAGTGGGGGAGGTTTATGGGCAACATAAAACACTGAGTCAGCTTTCCAAAAATGCCTGCTCTTTTCTGGGTCTAAGTTAGGCATTTGGGGAAGCTGCTTTCCCTCCACTGAAATGCCACTCCTGTGCTACCTCTTTCCCTAGACCACCCCCCCCCATGCTTCAGTGAGAACAGTCTTTGGCAGTTTTGATATGAGGCTGAATAAGCTTCCAGGATGGCCTGGTGCCAGAGGACCAGCTGAGCTAAATCCAGAAAGGTTCATTACCGGGTAATCAGTCTGGGGAAATGCAGGTTCTGTGCCACAGAAGAAACTCGTGAAACTACCTTCTTACAAGGGGTCAACAGAGACTAGTGTCTCACAGATGGAATCATAGCTCTTTGGAAATATTTGAGTTAGTTACAACTGGCAGGCCACTAGAATTGTTCTGAGAGGTTAATCCTTCTGTGCATTCAAGGACCACCACCACCCACCTGAAGGATCTGAGCTCACAATGTCTAGTTCCAATTTGGGGAAAGACTCCAAAAGATCATATTTTCTTTGACTCATTATTGTCTCTACTCAAAGCCCCCCTTCAGAACCTCTGAAGGTAGCCCAAATATGAGGTTACATAAATGTGGGTAACAGGGTCCTCAGCTCCCATACAAGCACTCACTCAGCAAAGGACATATGCAACCCACACAATTCTCCTTCCTCTCCCGTAGGTCACACTCTCCTACCAGAGTCTAGATTGCCTTTGACTTGGCACCATCCCATGGCTGAGCTCCCCTTCCAAAGGGAATTGAACTTGGAGGTGAAAGACGATCAAATGACTGTGGACAATCCTTAGCTCTTCTCCATCGGGTCTTTCTAGACTGATAGTATGACCCTGTGGGGACCCAGGGAGGTTGGAATCAACAATTTTCGAGGCCTTTTCCAGTTCTAAATCTATCAACTTGGGCATGAACTTGGATTCCTACTGCCCATCCTCCCCTCCTTCCCCAAAGTCAAACACGATTTGGAGCTGGAGAACCCTGTTTTCATCTGACCTGCCCTGTCCAAATATTTCACAGGATGAGCGGGCGGCAGCAAGGCCCAGCCCTCTGGCTCTCCTTTGTTCTGACTTCAACCCCTTCCACGTGTGGGAAAGGAGGCCGATGAGCAGGGCTTGTGATCTGCCCTCAGGTTTCTGGACTCTGACCTGAGCCAGAGCTGTGGGTAGATGAGCACAGGCAACTCCCACGGGCTCTACCCCAAGCCGAGAGACTTTGGGAGGGACACTGTATGTGCCTTGCCATTGTCTATCTTACAACTCATTTCATTTCTCTGGGTCACAGTTTCCTCATTTGTAAAATGAGGAGGTTGAACTAGATGCCCTCTGACATCCTTACCAATTCGAAGTGAAGGAATTTTTGTCATTTTTGTGGAAACAAGCAGATCTTTCTTGTGTGATTGAAGGTCAGAGGGCCCTCTAGAGTTAATGAATCAGGCCACACACATTTATTAAGCACTTACTAAGTGATGTGTCTGGTGCTAGGCATTTGTGGCTGCTGTTTATCCTTCATTCTGGAAGAGGACCATGACATCAGGGAGGTGCTGCCATGACATGCAAGTGAACTGGATTTAAGTGAGGCAGGGCTGGGCAAGGGCACCAGCCTCACTTTCTCCTCTGGAGCCAGGTGGGTCCAGTGGCCAGATATGGATCAGGACAAGGGGAGATGGCCCAGGATGCAGAGGGAGACCTTGCCCTCTTCAAGCCAAGGTCTTCAACGGCTCTCAGTTTGATTGAGGTGACACCCGTTCAGTGATTAAGGCTTAAGAAATGAGGCAGAGAATGGCCTCTTTACCTAATCTCTCTCTCTCTCTGTCTCTCTCTCTGTCTCGTTCTCTGTCTCTCTGTCTCTCTCTCTCTGTCTTTCTCTCTCTCTCTTTCTTTTCCTCTGTCCACATAGGGTATCACACCATTACCAGCAGGTGCTCTGCCCAAAGGGAATGTAAGCACTAAAAATACAAAGACAGAAGTAAAAAAGTGCCTGCCTTCAAAAAGCTTACATTCTTTTTTAAAATTAATTTATTTTGATTTATCAACAATCACTTCCATATGCTTTTGAGTTTAAAATTTTTCTCTCCGTCCCTCCCCACCACCCTCCCCAAGACAGCACAAAATCTGATATAGACCATACATATACATTTCTATTAAACATATTTTCACATTAGTAATGTTGTAAGGAAGAATTAGAACCAATAAAAGGTACCAATTAGAACCAATAGAAGAAAAAGGAAACAAAACTCAACAGAAGAAAAAAATAGCAAATAGTATGCTTCAATCTGCATTCAAACTCCATAGTTTCTTCTTTATGTATAGCATTTTCCATCATGAGGTCTTTGGAGATGTCTTAGATCCTTGTATTGCTGAGAAGGGTTAAGTTTATCGATATTAGTCATCGCACAATGCGGCTGTTATTGTGTACAACATTCAAGGAGCTTACATTTTAACAGGAGAGACAATGTGCATGTGTCTAAACAAATATAAGACATATACAAAGTAGATCTAGGTAACCTTAGATTGAAGAAAGGCACTAGCAGCTGGGAGAGAGTAGCAGGGTGAGGAAAGGGTCTAGGAAAGTCATCCTGCAGACTGCCATAAGCCAAAAAGTATTAGACCTTGAAGGGCCCTTCGAGGTCAGCTCATCTAACCCCCAGTCAGCTGATCAGTAGATCTGTGTGGGCAGGACATGGGCAGATTTTGTTTTAGTCTTTATAACCCCAATGCCAGGCACATATTAGATGCTTCAAAATGTTTGCTGAATGGAACTGAATTCCATTTGTGGATGAAGGCATTGATGCCCAGGGAGCTAAAAGGATTCACCCATGGGTATAGAGGTAGGCAAGGGCAGAGCCGAAAGGAGAATCCAGGTGTGCTGGGTGTCAATCATTGGTAAGTTTGGAGAAAGCCATTTGGGTTGAATGATAAGGCTGGAAGTCAGATGGGGCAGTGTTAAAGAGTGAGAGGAAGGAAAAAGATGTGGGATGATAGCTAGTGAGGATGGAAGGAACAAGTGAGCATTCTTTGAGGACAGAAGAGACATGGTCATGCCTTGGAAGACCAGGAAGAAGCAGGGAGGGAGGGAGAGACAAGCTACTCTCTGAAGTCTTTCCCAGCCCCAACAAGCTGTGATTCTCAGCTCATTCCTCCACTCTAACAACAGATTCTGACTGCAATGGGTTGGGGCCAGTTAGGCAAGGGCAGCCACCGTGAAAGTAGCCGTGACATGCCTCATCTGGCTTGGTAGCCACATTGTGGGACCACAAGAAACTCATGTGGAAGGTTTGGAGGGGTCACCAAAGCTCGAGGACACCCAGTGTGGGGTTGGTGGCAAACCCCGCCCCTTCTCTGCTCAGTCTCGCCTCCTGTTCCTCAGATCTCTGCTTAGACTTGCTATGTGTCTGGCGGGACTGTTGTGGGGAGAGCACGTGACAAACTTGAAAGTGGGACATAAATTGGTCTGAGTTATTCTATTCTCCCCTTAGCACAAGTGATCAAGAACGCTCACAGGAGAACAGTGAGCAAAAGTTGGCACATGCGTGTGTGTGTCTGTGTCTGTGTGTGCATGTGTGTTTATGTGTATGTGGTATGTATGTGTGTGTGTATATATGTGTATATGTGTATATATGTGTGTATGTATATGTATGTGTATATGTATGTATGTGCATGTGTATGTGTGTATGTATGTGTGTGTGTGAATGCGTGTATATGTGTGTGTGTGTGTGTGTGTGTGTGTGTGTATATGTGTGTGTGTGCCTGATCTGAGGAATCTGGGTTAAACTCACTGCAGCTTTCCCTGGATACAGAATTCTGTTTTAAGCGCATCTGCTTATTTCTAGTATCTGCTGGAGGTGCCATCTGGCCTCCTTCTGATGCCCAGAAATCTGCCACTCAGACTGGAATGAGCAAGCGCACAGTAAGGATTTCCACAACAAAGCAGCCCAAGCACACTGGTACAATGAGGTGGCCTCAGGGAGAGCTTCTTGTCCATGCATACACCCCAACTCTGTTCTAGGGGTCTGAAGACTCCCCATGCACTGATCCCAGGATTCTGGCAGGCCAGGACATCCCAAAGGAAGCTGCTGGAGGCCCCTTGCCTCCACTCAGACTGGAGAACCCAAGCTCAGGGTTGCCTTCCAGGCTGGGAAGCCAGACAGCTGCTCTACCCCCTGTTTACAGGGTCAGGGTTCAAATATCCAGATTCTCCTGTGACTCCACAAGAGGACACTGAATAACATCGGGCTTCCCAGGGAGAGGACCCTGGAAGGGAACGTTTCTCCTCTTTCTTAAGTTATCTTCTAAAGACTTGTATGGACTGATGCTGAGTGAAGTGAGCAGAACCAAGAGAATGCTGTACACAGTAACAGCCACGTTGTTCGATGACTAACTTTGACAAACTTAACCCTTCGCAGCAATACACGGATCTAAGACATCTCCCAAGGCCTCATGACGGAAAGTGCTATCCACATCCAGAGAAAGAGCTATGGAGTTTGAATGCAGATTGAAGCAGACTATTTGATATTTTTTTTCTTCCGTTGAGTTTTGTTTCCTCTTTCTGGTGGTTCCTCCTATTGGTTCTAATTCTTCCTTACAACATCACTAATGTGAAAATGTTTAATAGGAATGTATACGTAGAGTCTATATCAGATTGCAAGCCGTCTTGGGGAGGGAGAGAGGAGGAAGGGGAAGAAAAATTTAAAACTCAAAAGCTTATGGAAGTGATGGTTGATAAATCAAAATAAATTAATAAAAAAAGAAAAAATGAAAAAAATATCTTCTATTGCCTTTTCTGTTCCTGTTCCATCCTCCCTGTGGAATGGAAGCTCCTTGAGACCGGGGACTAAAATGTTCTTTTTGTCTTTGCACCCCCACACTTGTTGGACTGATTTGGATGCTCCCTTCCTGCTACGTTCCCTCACTTCTCCACTCTATGCTGACTTCCTGCTGTCTCCACGCTGGCAGCATTCCCACACTCACACCCAAAGTTCTTGAAGGATGCTGGGGACAAACTCACTGAGGAGCTCTCCAGGATCTCTCACTATCTCTTCACCTCCTTGGGCTCAGGGTCCCTTGGGACCTGGTGCTTTCTTACATATGAGAGTAATAATCCAAACTGCTAACTCGCAGTAAGAGGAAGGCTATTTCTTCACACACAACCACGCATCCGTCATTTGTACAGGTGGCCCGAAGGCCCGTCTCAGCTCTCAGTCTTACGTATCCATCTAGACAGCATCAGGTGATGTGGAATAAGTGAGACAAGCAGCAAAGGAAATCATAAACTGGTAGAGAAAAGGGTTTGATCTGAATAATGGCCATTGGAAACCATGGGCAGAAACCCAGCTCTGGCTTCCTCAGACTTGGTTACATCTGGGGCGTTGGAGTGGGAGGTGCTACCCACCGGAAGTTCTCGGTCTCACTCCTGGAAGCAGACTGATTTGGCCCCTTTCCCACCTGTGGTCTACCTGTAAATGGCCAGATCCAAGGTGGTGGCTCAGACCTTCACTCGATCGGATGTTGCTTGCCGTCACTGGGCCAGAGAGTGCCCAGTTCAAAGGTGGTCTACTTCCCCAACAAGGACATATAACCAAAGTCCTAAATGTGATGTCACTGGGGGTGTTTTTGCCTTCAATAAAGAGACATCTTCTTTTACAATTACAACTCTGATTTTTAATAAATCTCACTGGTATTCTTTGTTTTAAATGACTCAAATCTGTCCCAGTATCCCTCCCCACCTTCAGCCATCCCAAATTACAAAGAATAATTTTAAAGAAAAGGGAGACAGAGACAGAGAGAGAGAGAGAGAGAGAGAGAGAGAGAGAGAGAGAGAGAAGCTCATTAAAACTAATCCATGCATCAAAGTAGCCTGAAAACATAAGCAAAGTTTCACAGCCAGGCTTCTCCCTCCTCCTCTGAGAAGTGCTGGGAGGCCATTTCCCCTGCCTCCTCTGTGGAGGCACACCTGTTCTTTGTCATCTTGCAATGGTCATTCTCCAGTGTGTGGTAGGAGTTCTTTCCATTGACATAGTTGCTTTCTTAACTCCACTGACTTCCCTCTGTCAGCTCGGGTAAGTCTTCCCTTGTGTCTCTGTATTTATCAGATTCACCATGGCTAACAGCACAGCAATCTTAGCCACTCCTCGGTCAAAGAGCATCTACCTTGTTTCTGATCCTTTACCACCATCAAAAAGTGCCTCTGTGAAGATATTGGTGCTTGTGGCAATGGCATCCTTGCAGTCTAGGCCTAGCAGTGAAATATCTCTGGGTCACACAGTATGGTCATGGTGGCCACTTTATTTGCATTCAATTGCTTTCCAGAATGGTTGCACTGATTCACAGTTCTGGCCACAACCAGACATTTTCAACAAAGATCTCAGTCTTCAACCTGGCCACCCTTGACCAGGCTACTCTTCGACCCACCCTCTATATAATAAATTAAGAAGAATTCAACCCTTCTTGTTGGGCCCAAAGGTCAGAACCAGGAGCAATGGAACAATGGTCAGTTTAGGCTCAAGGTGAGGAAAACCTCTCTGCAAATGCCTGCTGTCCCAGGGCACAACAGCTGCTGTGAGTGGGGTTGGCCTTCCCGCCTTTGGAGGTTTGATGACCACCTGTCTATGTGTGATAGTGGAGATTCTTTGGGGAGTCTGGGTTGGACCAGATGGCTGATAAGGTCCCTCCCAACTCTGAAATGCCATGGCTCTATAATTTACAATTCAATTGGCTTTAGAACATTCCATAAGTAACAGCTTTCTTTGTGTCAAATATAGATTACACAAATTTCAAAAGTTTAGGAGCTGAGTCACTAGAGAAGAAAAGAGTACGGATAGGTCTTAGAAGCATATGAGAGTTATCCAAATGGCGGCAAACCAATATCATCTGAATGCAAGGGGGAGGGGAGGGAAGAGGCTTAGGGGGTGGAGAGGGACCTTCTCCAAGTCTGTCTTTCAGACTTCCTCTGTTATCAACCACTGCTTCCACCTCCAATGGACTCTGTTGGGGGCACTTCTGGGGGCTCTACTGACCTTTCCAAGTTCACATAACCTGGCCAATTCCCCCTCTGGACACCTCTTCACCTGAAACCAGGAGAGAACAAACCCCAAGCCGCCAAGTGCTCACACCACATGGCAGCGGAGTGGGGAGGTGGAGCTTGGCGCCATGCCCCCATCCAGAAGATCACCAAAGGTCTTCCTTACTCACTACCAGGAAGGAAAAGAGCAGAGGGTCCAGCAGAGGGAAAGTCTCCCTCATGACTTCTCTGTCCCTCTGGCTACTCAGACAACCAGAAGACTGTTGCCACACAGAACTCAAGATCAGAAGGAGGCTCACCAGTTCTTCAACCTGGTTGGACTGGAAGCAGGGAGAGAATACTTACACCTGCTCTAAGGACTGAAACCAGGCAGGGACAGCTGCACCTGCTTCAAAGACTGTCCTCCCCTCCCCACATTGGCCAGAAAGTGTCTCACTTCCTTCTGTCAGCTATGATGTTATCAATTTTCTTGCTTCTAAGATCTAGACCCCATGGGGCTCACGAGGTCAGAGGTCTTTATAACAAAGGGCTTTCTAATAACTCTTTCTTTTCACATGCCTTGGACCCGGTCTTCTCTGCCCACTGGTCCAGGAAGCAGGGGTCGTAGTCCAAGGAGGCTGTGCCACAGGAACCCTACCCAGGCACCTGTAACTCTGCGGACAGGGTAGGTCCCCTCAGCCTTAGAAATGCACCGTTGCTGATGAACACGAGACCATGGAGGCATTCCAACAACAAGGAAAAAAACAGTATAAAGAAATATATATGGATATATATACCTTTTCATTCTAATCACACGGATGCCTAACGAAAAACATGCAGATAAGCAAACAAAAAACCCCATGCATATATAAGGCAGAGCATCTAGGAAATGCATTAGGAAGATACTTAGCGGGAAATCTTTGTTTTTAAATTTGCTGCATGGTACTGTGAAGAGAGACCTGAGCTCAAAGCCAGGAAGACCCTGGCTCAGGACCTGCCCTAGACACAGCTGTGTGATCCCAGAGGAGTCACTTACCTGCTCTGTGCTCTGGGCAAATCGCTCAGACTATAAAATCCAGAGAAGAGACCTTGAGGGAATTCCTTCTACTAGGGAAATCACGGGTCCCCTCTCTGCCCCTGTCTCCAGTAATGATGGCTTATTAGGCTTCTAGGCAAGAGGAGGTGCCAGGCTGACCTCTCTTATTACACTGGCCTGTGCTAGCTTAGCAGAAGAACAGAGGTGATGTCTCCCTAACCATGGAGAAAACAAAAAAGGGATTCCTATGTCTGGGTAGGTTTTTCCTTTTTTGTGGGCATTTATATTGTGTGCCAGGCACTGTGTTAAGCACTTTACAAATAGGATGTCATCTGATCCTCACAACAACCCTGGGGGGGGGGGGTGCTCTTATCATCGCTATTTTACTGTAGAGGAAACGGAGACAAACAGGATGAAGTGACTTGCCCAGGGTCACACATCTAGTAAGTGTCGAAGGTCACATTTGAACTCCAGACTGACTCCAGGCCCTGGGCAGGGCACAGTGGAGCAGAGTGGGGGAGGGGAAAGAGAAAAGAACTCTCAGCTGGAGCGCAAATGTATCCATATGGTGACAGATATCACAAGGAGTGGTTTAGAGCAAACAGAGCTGATGCTTCACAGACATCTCTGCGCTACCTGGGATGCAGCCTCTGGACCACCCGCATCTCTGAGGGGCTTGTGTTCGCTTCCCCTCAAGCAACTGTAGAGAGAAGCAGCCCAGTGTTCCAGAATGTGAGACGTGGGAGGTGCTCTCCTACCCCAGCAGGGAGCCCCCTAGAACCCAGCCAACACGGGTTCACACAAGGAAAAGGAGCACACTGCCTCCCCGCACCGCCCGTTCCACTGTGGGCAGCTCTCATGGGTACCAAGTTCTTTTGATCTCAAGCTCAAATTGGACTCTTTTCCATTCCCTCCCCCCTCGCTCTGGGTTCTCACCCTTAGAGATCAAATGCAACAAGAACCCTTTCCTGTTATGGAGGACAGCTCCCAGAATTTAGACAGCTGAACATTCGCTTACAGGAAATAAAAAAGGCTTGGAAATACTCGCTCATCCACCCAAATGTTTCCAGATTTAGGTTAATGAGATTTAGGGTTAATGCCCTTCCTAAGAATGAGAAAAAATGGAAGCACGAGGCTCCCCTTGAGAGTGGAGGACAGAGACACCCGGGAGCGAAGGTTCCATGGACATGGAGGGGAGAAGGAAGGAAACGTTCTTTTGTCATCTCAAGATGTCTCTTCGTGTAGTTTCGTCATCTTGAATGTGAGCCTTTTCAGGCCTCAGGTCTCCCTTCCCAGGTTCTAAACCTAACACCACATGGAACAACTGACCCGAGCCGATTGAGCACTAGGGCAGAGTGTTCGAAACCTGCACGTTCCCCTGCTTGTGAGATGGGTCAGCAGGCAAATCCAGGAGGGAGGGGAGAGCGAGAACTATGACCTCCTTCTGTGAAAACCAGTGACCCAGACTGAAGGCCCAGTGCTCCAGGAGAGCCCTACGGCCCCCAACGGCAGCATTCCGTGGTCGTCAGGTAGGCCATGGAGTTCTCAAGTTGGAAGGAATCTCAGAGACCATCTCTTCTCTCATTTTACAGATGAGAGGAAGGAATGTGCCCAAGCTGTGGGCAGCGTGTGGGACCCTTGCTTTCGCTTACCCAGTAATTAGGATGAATAAAAGGGGCTTGGCGAGGGGGCAGAAAACCACAAGGAATTCAGGAGGAGGAGGGGAAAGACAAGCTCAGACACTCCCCTCCTACACCTAGCCGGCTGCCTCATCTTATCTCCCTAGCCACACTCCCCTTACCACCACATCACTCCTCTGAGTGAAGACACTGGGCCTCCAGAAAGCCCTTCCTGAACCCATACACTTCCTCTCTTATCGCCTTCATCCTAGAGCGCTCTTTAGCATTATGATGCGCGCTCTTGACTTTTTCCCCTTCTACTCTGTAAACACCTTGAAGAAGAGCTTTGTTCAACTTGGTCATCAGAGCAGGCATTCGGTAAGTATTTAGAGAATGGATGAAGGAAGGAAGGGAAGGGAATAAGGAAGGAAGGAAGGGAGGGAGGAAGGAGATAATCAAATCGTCTAAGCCATTAACAGACATCAGATTACCCAGCTGTCCCTAGGAAGAGCAGTAGTAGAGTCAAGTTAGCTGCCTTTCAGAAGTCTCACCCTTCCTTTGGCCTGAGCCCCCACTCGGAGAAGTGCCTAGGAAAATCTCTCCTAACTTGTCACCAAGTCTGCCATCAAACACCCAAAAAGACACTTTAAAAATGATGATGATGACGATGACAAGGACAAGTTGGGGGAATTATGCTAACAAAGGATGCCCAGGCATCAAATAATGCTGCTGGAGATCATGGCCACGGAGAGCTGAATGAGGTGGGAAGAGTGAAGATCGCTTTCCAAATTAACATCATCTCAGTGCGCTGGATAGAATTTGGCTCCATTTACATCTAAGAAATCGTCCAATGAGAGCATCTAAATAGGACAGGAAATCCCAAGAGAAAACCAAGGGGCACTGAGTGGTGCTTCGTAGCAGCCTTTCTAGCTCTGGATGAAAGATTCCACCCCTGAGGGACTTAGTCTAGACACCAGCACGTCTGGGGAAGGGTCTGTGTTCCAGTGGAGAAAACGTCACCCAGCACACCCTGGTCAGCATGCATCAGTGCCTAGGGGTTCCTCCATCGTGGGCTCTCCCAGGGACGCCCTGGGCTTGGCTCGACTCAGCCGGGCTGGTCTTCAGTAAACAAGCTCCCTCATGCCCCATCTGCAGCTGTGGCTGCCCTGAGGCCTGGGGGCTGCCCCACCAAGCAGGCATGCTCCCTCCATGCTGTTACTAGAGGCCCCAGGGAGCCTCTAAGGAGCCAGGGCCGCCAACTTTCAGTCCCTACTCCCAGGAGGTTTCTGCACTCATTTTCCTCAACCCCTCCCTCAAGATTAGAAAATGGTTTGAGCCCAACAGCAAAGTAGGTGTGCGGGGCCTGGAATTTTGCCCTTCAGAGCCATTGTTTGTTTGGAGGACAGCAGAATCTGCACAAGTGGAAATAGGAATATCTCCATTTTCCTCCCACTCCTTGGTCTGTGTGCATTTGCCAAGTGTAAGGCTGACCTCTTGCCGCCACCTCCGTCTCCGCCTCCTCCTCCTCCTCCTCCTCC
Organism: Vombatus ursinus; assembly: GCF_900497805.2. Lineage (NCBI taxonomy): Eukaryota > Metazoa > Chordata > Mammalia > Diprotodontia > Vombatidae > Vombatus > Vombatus ursinus. The sequence goes on along the minus strand of NW_020954595.1, from coordinate 13,115,485 downwards.
TTTGGGTTGCTTTCTCTCCTCCATCAGCCTTCCCCATCCCCCACCTCCTCTGGGAACCTCAGGGCTCACCATGGAAGGATACCCACAATGCCCTTGGATATTTGCTTTGTGGGCCCAGCCCCATACGGAAGCCTCAGGAAGGTCCTTTCTCATAGAGGCTGAGCTCAGCTGGGAGCAGCAGGAGGTATTGGACTCCCAGGTGCTTTCTGTTCTCTGGATAAGACCTGGTACCTGGGGCTACCAGACACAGAATTCAGATCCCTGGAAGTGAAGGAAGCAAATCAAACCAGAAAGTCAGTCAGTCAAAAGACATTTATCAGGCACCTACTATGTGCTAAGCATTGCTCTAAGCTGTAGGGATACAAAAAGAGGCAAAAACCAGCCTCTGCCCTCTAGGATCCCACAGTCTCACGAAAATCAGAAAGAAAGAATAGAAATTCACCCCCAACCCCAATGGCCTATGCAGTATTTCTCTATTTGTTTCCAATCCTTAATCAACTTTTGTTTCACTGTAAATATCACCAAAACATTGCAGCAGATTGGGCTGATGGTGAATACATAAATACATAAATACATAAATAAATAACAACCTTTAAACAGAGACCAAAGGGCTCCAAGAAAACGGAGAAGGGAAAAGTCACAAGAGAGCCTACATTTCAATCAAAATTCCCCTCAAAAATTGCCATGGAAATACCAAAAAGAAGAAAAACCATCAGCAACCTCCACAGAAGATTTACAACCACCCGGAGTAATAAGCAGACCCAGGAAGACACGGTTAAAAAAAAAAAATTCATGTGAAGTAAAAAAAAAAAAGTTGAAGCTAAAATATCAGAAGAAAAATATGCATAAATAGCTTGGGTGGGAGCATTGGAAGCAAACCAAGATTTTTCAAGACACAGGGAACGAAAAGAAGAAAAGTAAGGGTAGCTAGGTGGTGGAGTGGATAGAGCTCCAGCCTTGGAGTCAGGAGGACCTGACAAATCTGACCTCAGACACTTGACACTTACTAGCTGTGTGACCCTGGGCAAGTCACTTGACCCCAATTGCTTAAAAAAAAATTAATTAATTAAAAAAATCATTATAAGAAGAAAAGCAATCAGCAAGAAAGTCATGAGATGAAATAAGGAAGGGGGGAGAATTGCTACATGGGAAGGCAGAATAGTAGAAAATAGAGTTTTTAAGTGAAAGACAAACCAGAAAATAAGCAATCATTAGGAGCTATTTTGCCCAACTGTGTGCCAATAAATCTGACAATCTAAGTTAAATAAATGAATATTCACAAAAAATACAAATTGCCCAGATTATTAGGAAAGGAAATAAAATACTTAGACCCATTTAGAAGAAGAAATGGAAAAAGCCATCAATGAACTCCCTAAGAAAAAATCATCAGGGTTGGATGGATTTACAAGTGAATTCTACTAAATGTTTAAAGAACAGTTAATCCCAATACTATATAAACTATTTGGAAAAATAGGTGAAAAAGGAGTCCTACCAAATTCCTTTTATGACACTAATATGGTACTGATACCTAAACCAGAAAAGCCAAAACAGAGAAAGAAAATTATAGACCAATTTCCTTAATGAATATTGATAAGAAAATTTTAAATAAAATGTTAGCAAGGCAATTAAGCAATTTATCATGAGGATAATACATTATGACCAGTTGGGATTTATACCAGGAATGCCAGGCTGGTAAATACTAGGAAAACTATCAGCATAATTGACCATATCAACAACAAAACTAACAGAAATCATATGATTATCTTAATAGATGCAGAAAAAAAAAAACTTTGGACAAAATGTAGCACCTATTCTCATTTAAAACACTAGAGAGCATAGGAATAAATGGAGTTTTCCTTAAAATGATTAGTAGTATCTATCTAAAACCATCAGCAAGCTTTATCTGTAATGGGGTTAAGCTAGAAGCATTTCCAATAAGATCAGGAGAGAAACAAGGAGGCCCATTATCACCACTGTTATTCAATATTGTGCTAGAAAGGTTAGCTTTAGCAATAAGAGAAGAAAAAGAAATTGGAGGAATTAGAATAGGCAATGAGGAAACAAAGCTATCACTCTTTGCAGATTATATGATGATACACTTAGAGAATCCTAGAGAATCGAGTAAAAATCTGCTTGAAACAATTAACAACTTTAGCAAAGTTGCAGGCTGTAAAATAAACCCACAAAAATCATCAGCATTTCTATATATTACCAACGAAGCCAAGTAGCAAGAGATAGAAAGAGAAATTGCATGTAAAATAATTGTAGACAATATAAAATACTTGGGAGACTGCCTGCCAAGACAAACTCAGGAACTATATGAACACAATTACAAAATACTTTCACACAAATAAAGTCAGATCTAAACAATTGGGAAAATATCAATTGTTCATGGGTAGGCTGAGCTAATATAATAAAAATGGCAATTCTACCTAAATTACTTTACTTATTCTGTGCCATGCCAATCAAATTACCAAAAATTATTTTATAGAGCTAGAAAAAATAATAAAATTTATCTGGAAGAACTAGAGGTCAAGAATATAAAGGGAATCAGGAGGACCTGAGTTCAAATCCAGCCTCAGACCAAACACGTACTAGCTGTGTGACCTTGGGCAAGTTACTTAACCCCGACTGGCTCACTAAATAAATAAAATAAATAAATAAATAAAAGAATATAAAGGGAATTAGTGAAAAAAATGCAAAGGAAGGTGGCCTGTTCATAACAGAGCTAAAACTACATTATAAAGTGGCAATCATCCAAACTATTTGTTACTGGCCAAGAAATAGAGTGGTGGACCAGTGGAATAGGTTAGGTACAGAAGACACAGTAGTAAATGACCATAGTAATCTACTGTTTGATAAACCCAAAGACTCCAGCTTCTAGGGATAAGAATTCACTATATGACAAAAACTACTGGGAAAACTGGAAAACAGTATGGCAGAAACTAGGCATAGACCAACATCTCACACTCTATATGAAGATAAGGTCAAAATGGGTACATGATTTAGACATAAAGGGTGATACCACAAGCAAATAAGGAGAGTAAGAAAGAGTTTACCTGTCAGATCTATGGAGAAGGGAAGAATTTATGACTGAACAAGAGATAGATGACATTATGAAATGCAAGGTGGATAATTTTGATTAATTTAAAAAGGTTTTGCACAAACAAAACCAATGCAACCAAGATTAGAAGGAAATAAGAAGGCTGGGAAACAATTTTTACAGCCAGTATTTCTGATAAAGACCTCATTTCCCAACTATATAGACGACTGAGTCAAATTTATAAGAATACAAGTCATTTCCCAGTTGATAAATGGTCAAAGACTATGAACAGGCAGTTTTCAGATAAATAAATTAAAGCTATCTATAGTCATATGAAAAAATACTCTAAATCACTTGATCAGAGAAATGCAAATTAAAACAACTCCGAGGTACCACATCACATACCCATCAGATTGGCTAATATGACAGAAAAGGAAAATGATAACTGCTGGAGAAGATGTGGGAAAATTGGAACACCACTAATGCATTGTTGGTGGTGTTATGAGCTGATCCAGCCATTCTGGAGAGCAATTTGGAATTACGCCCAAAAGGCTATAAAAGATTATGCACACTCTTTGATCCAGCAATAGCACTACTAGGTCTGTATCCCAAAGAGATCATAAAAAAGGGAAAAGGAACCACATGTACAAAAATGTTCATAGCAGCTCTTTTTGTGGCGGCAAAGAATTGGAAATTGAGGGGATGCCCATCCATTGGAGAACGACTGAACAAGTTGTGGTATATGAATATAATGGAATCCTACCGTGCTATAAGAAATGATGAACAGGCAGATTTCAGAAAAACTTGGAAAGACTTAAATGAACTAATGCAGAGTGAAATGAGCAGAACCAAGAGAAAGGGGACATAGCAACAGAAACATTGCGTGATGATTATCTATCATGGACTTAGCTCTTCTCAGCAATACAATGATTCAAGACAATTCCAAAAGACTCGTGATGGAAAATGCTACCCACATCCAGAGAAAGAACTATGGAGTCTGAATGCAGATCAAAGCAGACTATTTTCACTTTTTTTGTTGTTTTTTCTTTCTTGTGGTTTTTCCCTTTTGTTCTGATTTTTCTTTCACAACATGACTAATATGGAAATATGGAGCTGATATAATATGTGGAAATATGTTTAATATGATTGTACACGTATAACCTGTATCAAATTTCATGCTGTCTTGGGGAGGGAAGGGAGAGGGAGAGAGGGAGAAAAATTTGGAACTTAAAATCTTACAAAAAAGTGTTGAAAACTTTACATGTAATTGGAAAATATAAAATAAATCACATGATTATTAATAGTGAATGGGGGCAGGGATTATGACTGAGGGAACAAAGTTAACATGGGAGAAATAGAGGTTTGAGCTCATCGATCATCTAAAGATTTTGCATTTCGGGGTAATTTTTTAGTATATTCAGGCCATACCCACTAGACTGTTGTTGAACTTGGGGGCCAGCCGCTGGCACCCATGGGCCTGGGAGAGTTAGCAGGCTGCTCAGATGGAGAAGTAACTGATAGTCACAGGGCATCCTGCTCTCTCAGAGCACGAGCCAAGGGTCACAGCTGTCACTAAGCAGACCTCAGAGCCCACCATGTCTAGTCCTGCCCCTCCCCGATCACCACCCACCCTATTGTTTATGCTCAGTGACCCCAAAGCGGGGGAGATGCGTTCCAGAAGGAGAGCGTGGCATGTCCAGCCTGGGCTGGAGACCAGGGAAAGACTCTGTGAGAGAAGAGTAGGCAGAGGGAGAAGGAGGTGGCAAGTAAGGAGGAACTTTGGAGTGAGTCGTCCCAAGTGCTTCTTCCGAGCTGATGCAACGACCGTCCTCAGTCAACCTTCCCGGCCTTATCCCACAATGTCCCTCTGTCCAGCAGGACGGGCCTCCGGCTGTCCCCCACGCGCAGCCTTTACCCAGCCTTCCAGCTCCCACCTGGACAGCGCCTCCTCCTCCTTTTCAGCTCTCAGAATCCCTCATTTCCTTCAGAGTCTGGCTCGAGGGCTCCTTCCCGCAGGAAGCCTCTGCTGATGCCCAACTCTGGCCAAATGATTCGGCGTCTACCTCGGCCACATGTGCTGGCTTCACTTCTATGCTTATGCGCGGGGTTCTCCTCCACCTCCCACGACATCATCGAGCCCCTGGAGGGCAGGACTTAGTCTGTTCTTGTCTGTGCCCTCAGCATCTAGCACTGGTCTCTTGCACATAGTCGGTGCTTAATAAATGCTTGTAGACTGAACCCAGCCATAACCTGGGGGATGAGCGAGCTGTATGACATGATGGACAGGGAGCTGGACTCGAGGTCAAGAAGACATTGGCCCACGTCCAGCCTTTCTCACTTACTAGTGGCATGATTATGGGCAAGATATCTAGCATCTCTTTAAGAGAGTCCGGCGGCATAGTGGGTGAGTGAGATTAGGAAGCCCTGAGTTCAAATCCTGCCACAGATACTTCCTAGCTTGTGACCCTGGACAAGTCTTCTAACCCGCCTCCGCCTCCTCATCTACGAAAGGGGGTTGATAATCCTAGCCCCCGCCTCCAGAGGCTGCTGTTGCAAGGTTCAAATGAAACAATGTCTGCAAAGTGCTCGCAGACCTGGAAGCCCGCGTGTCAACCTGCAGCATCTTCTGCTCGACACCTTCCTCCAACCAGGGCCGAGCCCGCTCTCTGGTGCCCGGCAGGTTTCGGTGGCCATTGTTAGACGCTGCCCGAACAACTTCAGAGCAGCGCAGAGCTCGTCAGCAGGCCGGACCACTTGCTTGGGCTCCGTGAGCGTGCACGCCCCTCTTTTCCAGTAGCCCCTTGATATGCGACACCAGCAAGGGGTCCCTCTGTTTCTTGCTTTCTGCCTGACGGGGCACAAACCTCTCCCTTGCTGCTTGCCTGTAGACACGACATCTGGATCCTTCCCAGGCTCCTCCCTGAGCCTTCTCTCATGAATGCAGACTGAGGAGGGGCTTTTCCCTCTACCTAGCCTTCCACAGCCAGAGTACCAGAGACTGTTTGGAAGCTGAGGGTGGGGGGTGGAATGTCAGGCAGTCCTGGGGGATGAAAGAGAAGGGAAGGCCTGCTGAGGCCCCAGGTGCCAACCTCCCTGCCCACTGCTGGCCCTGATTTCAGGTGCAAACTGAGCCAAAAAGCCCCCTGGTGCAGACCAATCGGTGGGACCAGAATTTGGATCCTAAATCTGCCTAACTGGCACCAAGGATGCCACCCCCACCCCACCCTCCAGCAAAATGATAGCATTTGTCCCGGGTGGGTTCCATCCGCCTGGCAGGCCATCCGTCCTTCCTGCTTTCAGTCCTAACTCTCTCCTCCAAATAAAGAAGTCGAGGGCATCGTGTTGGCACCAAAGTCCCAGCCTAATGCCAAAGCCTCTGTGAATCATGGAGTGAGATCTGGGAAGCCCCGGCTGACCCAGAGGGCAATGGAAAGTGGCCCAGTGGGTATGATTTGCCCCCGTATTGCCTGAGATTCCAGGTGAGCAAAGAGCAGGATGAGACCCTCCTTTAAAAAGGGGAGCCTTTATAGAAAAGGCATAGACATGAGAAGTCGGGGGAGCAAGTGCCCATGCCTCAACCCCTCAAGTTTGGGGTGATGAAGCAGCCGGCATTGGCACAGGGCTTGGACCCCTTCCAAAATGCTTTCCTGTTTGCTATCTCAATTAGAGCTGCCACCGCCCCAGGTGACTTCTCTGAAAAACCACGTTTTTAACAACCAGAAGAGACACAGTCCCAACGTGAAAGCCCCCAGGCAGAAGTCAGTTCCGCTGTCTCTCTGGTTCTGTGCCCCAGAAAACAAAAATGCCCTGAGGCTCCCCTCCCCACCTCCCATCTGTGAAGCCAGGAGGCACCTGGCTCAGCACCTGGTAGAATGCTAAGTGACTCCAGCCATGGCCGGGCTGCCAGGAAACCCAACCAGCATTCCCCCGCAGGCTCCAGAAGTCTAGAACCCACCCCCACCCTCATGGGTGCTCCCCTTGTTCTGTCCTTCAGCCCTGGATAAAAAGAACCAGCACAATGAGGCTCCTGCCTCCACAGGAACCACAAAAGCCTTGGTGGGTTGGGGGCTGCTCCCTGGGGAGCAGGCGGGAGGGGGGCATTATCTAACCTTAGGGCTAAGGATGGAGGTCATTTCTAATGCAAAAGTTCCAGAGCAAGTGTGTACAATGGCAAGAGCCTAAGTCAGGGGGCCTGGGTTCCAATCCTGTCACTACCTGGATGACCTTGGACAGCTCACTTCACTCCCCATCCTCAGTTTCCTCATCTCTAAAAGGAGCCTCCGCAGGTGCGCTCCCTGTTCACTGATACGAACAAATGCCCCAGACTTGATTAGTTTTTACTAAGGTAGTAAAAACAGTTGGTACAAACGACCCTTCCCCCCCACCCCCGCCCCCCAGTCTATACTACCGTTTCCCACGAGTACTGACAGGAGACAGGAGAAAGTGCGTTCTGGCAAAGGAGGAACGTCCCGGCGCCCTGAGAAATGCCTCAGCTGGAGCCCGCAGCCTGTTCGCGCTAGCCACACCGCTCTCAGTCCATCGACAGCGCGCATGGAGACGGGGGAGGTCGAGCTGATTGATGGGCGTGGTGACCGAGCACCCGCGAATGCCATGCAGGTGGCGGGCTCTGAGGGGCAAGGGATGTTGGGGACATCACATCCCCAAGACCAGCACAGGGGTCGGGGTGCCGGCCAGAGACGGCCAGGAGCCTTCCTGCTCTTCCTGGCCCGGGCTGCGTCGGAGAAGGGGAACAAGGTGAAGGCGCCTCCGTGTCCCCAGGAGCACAAGATGAGGCGAGAGAGACGTCTAGGATGGGGGAGGGGAGGGAGAACGTCGCTTTATTTTGCTTAATTTTTGTTAATGCCTTTTACTTTTATGTCACATTCATCTCAAAATTGAGTCCCTGTGGGGTAGTGGATAAAATGCTGGACTTAGGGTCAGAAAGACCAGAGTTCAAATCCTGCCTTGAACACTTACTGGTTGTGACCCTAGGTAAGTCACTTAATTTTTCCTTATCTGTAAAATTAGGACATCGGACTCGATGATCTCTAAGGTCCCTCCCAGCTCAATATCCAAGACCCTACGACCCAAACGCAGCCCCTCCCCTCCCCAGGAGCGCTGAAGGTGAGTTTTTTAACCACGGAACAGGGGCCATAGGAGCCGAGTGCAAGAACGAGCGAGGGCCTGAGCAGGGAGGGGCAGCTGGCCAGGGAGCTAGGCCGAGGCTTCCAAGCACGGCCGACGGCCACTTTTCATCCCGGGAATTCTTGGGGAGGTGGTCCAGGATGGAAGCACCGGTGGTCCTGGCACAAGAGACCCCGTGGGTGGCCCAAGGGAGAAGCCACTCCAGCCGCTGGAGTGCGATCAGGCCCCAGGCAGTCCAAGTCAGCCACCCTCCTTGCCTAGCGACACAGCCGAGGGATCCCTGAGGTGTCTAATGAGCTGGTGGGCAGAGCACTGCTGCCCAGGTGCTCAGTGGTCAGGGAAGCCTGAGGCAGCTGTCCTCCCACAGTCTGGGGGCACAGGCCAGGACCGGCCCCGCCTCCGTAGCAGGTGACCAGGGACCTCCAAAACCCACGCCCTCTCTGACTGGGAGCTCGGTGTAAATCATTCCATCGGTACCAGGTCGCCAGGTGAGACCCTCCCTCACCAGGAAGAATTAGGGACAATTACCACCATTAGCCCTTTCCTTTAAACTCCAGCTGGAGTTTATTCCCACGGGTCCTTCCCCCAAATTAAATGAGCAATGGAATGGCTGGGGCATAGGAGGAAATGACCGATGGATCAATCGCCCTTCTCCCTGCTCCAGCCTCAGGGAGAGGCCTCTAGTCCCCACCAGGCATCTGAGAAGAAGCTCCCCCAGCCCCAGGCTCTCCTAAGGGAGAGGCCAGACCCGGTACTCACGAGGGCAAGGAGCCCTCCGAGGGTCCCTGTCAGGGCAAGCCAGTCAGGGCATCTTGCTGGCAAGGCCAGATAGACACCTGCTATCCTCAGTACCATCAGTGTGTGCATGCATGTGTGTGTGCGTATTCGCTTATGTGTGTGTGTACACATATAGCATATATGGCATTCCCAAAAGTGCTGGTGCAGCTTTAACATTTAATAACTCCAGAAGAAAAAATGCTATCAACTTCTTTTGAAAGGTTAATTTAAATTTCACACAGCTGTCCATCCCCCAAATCTGGCCTCGGACACTGAGTCTTTCCTTTCGTGTAGTGGACAATGACTTCTCAGAGGTGGGAAAACCAATCACTCCAGACTCGGGAGCCATCCCAGGGAGGAGGCTGGGGCACCCGCTTCTGGGCCCTCGGCTGAGCAGTAAAGGGGGGCGGGCGTCCTGGGTGACCCTGGGCTCCTCCCATGGCACGTGTGCTGAGGAGGCGCAGGCTGCTGGGTGGGCCTCAGTGACCCAGGAAGGTTCTGGGTCTGCACAGAGGGCAGGAGATCCCCCCACCCACTGACCAGGGTGGACGCTTAGGGTTTAACAGGCTCCCTCGCAGAGTGACCCAGACCCAGACCCAGACCCAGATCTAGACCATCAGTCAATAAGCACAGAAGACCAGCAGCTAAGAGAAACCATCTGGATTTATAAAAACTTGATATACAACAATATTTTTGTTTGGTTTTGTTTTTGGCAAGTAAGAGCTATAAAAACGTCTGGAACAAAACCGAGGAACAGAAAGAGACAACTGCAGGGGCGGAAGGGCCTACGGGAGGCCCCGCGTGGGCAGCGAAGGACAAAGCAAAGAGAAAGCGAAAGGACGCAGCAGACAGAGGTGACGGAGGGCAGCTGAGGGCACATGCAGCCTCCCTTCCTTTCAGGCACTCAAGGCAGGCCGGCATTTCCTCTCCTCACGCGCTCTGTGAGCCCTGGCGTGCTCAGCAAAGGGTGGGCCCCTTTCATCATCCGAGCCTGCACCGGACACGGAAGGACGCAGGGCCGGACAGAGGGCGGCTGGAGAGGAGGAGGCGCAGCGTCGAGCTCCGTCAGAAAGGGGGCAGGGGCTCGCCTTCATTAGTACTGGGGTGGGCGACCGCCCGTAAGGCAGGCTGAGCTGCGGGGCACGGGGCCTCCCCCGGAAGGGCACAGAGAACAAGGACTCCATAGGACACAGGGAAAGGACATTCCTGACCTAATTCTGAGGTAGGCACGTCTCGGTCAGCGCAGGAAGCTGAGGCCGGCTGTCGAGACCGAGGAAAGGCAGGCTTTGCTTCCAAAGAGGGCTGCCTAAGAGAGAACGTCTGGCCCAGACCCTCTCCCCACGGCTCCATGCAGCCTGCGGGGTGGTCTGGGGCGGGAGAGAGGGGCAGATGGAGATGGGCATTGGGAGGGCCAGGAAGGCACGGCTCCTGCTCCCACCCACGGAGCATCCCTGTGTGCAAGAAGAGCGCGGCATACCTCGGGCACATGGCGCCTCCTATTTACAGTTGTGCCCACGTGCCGCTGACACAGGGCAGGAGGGGCGGTGCCGGCGGCTGCTCCAAGGGGCTGGGCCAGGCCACGAGGGCCGGCCGCCCACCTCCACCGTTCTCTGGTTCTCTGGTCTAGCGACGTCTCAGGTGCAGGAGCCCCCTGGGCTTCCAGGAGGCCAGGCCCATGGGAGTCTGGTGCGGGAAATCCCCTCGATCGGCGCTGAAGGCGGGTGGGCCCCGAGAGAACAACAAGGCAACAAACAGGTAAAACGCAGAGGCCTAGCTTGCCTTCTTTACACTATGTACAGCCGTCTGGCGGGGCGCTGCGCAGTGAGGCGCAGGGCATCAGTGTCTCCAGCGCCAGCCGCGCTTCTTGGAGAACCTCCTGGGTCGGAGCTCCCCGAAGTCATCCATGTCGTTCTCGTATTCATTTTCCTGAACAATGCCTAGGGAAGAGATGGAGACAGACGTCAGCGAAGGGCCTGTGGCCGCCAGAGTCTGCCACGTGTGGGCACAATCTGTGCTGGCGTCCTCGGAGAAGGCGCAGGGACCGGCAGCTGGATGTGTCCACACGCACTCACACCCAGGCGTGCGTCGGCATCAGACACACCCTCACCACATACACGGACACACACATGTGCATGCCCACATTGCATATAGACACACCCTCACCACATACATGGACACAGATACACACGTGTGCACACCCAGATCGCATATACAGATACACCCTCACAACATACATGGACACAGGCACACACGTGTGCACACCCACATAGCATATATGGACACACCCTCACCACATACGTGGACACAGACACACTGTGTGCATGCCCACATTGCATGTACAGACACACCCTAACTACACATTCACACAGGCACACGTGTGTGCACACCCACATTACACGTAGGCATATGGGCATGCCCACACCACACGTGTGTACACCCCATCACATGCATGTACAGCCACGCCCTAACCACACACACACATACACGGACGCACATGCGTGCACGCCCACATTGCACATAAGCGCACCTGAGTGCACACCACACATGCATGCATGTACACATACACATTCACACACACGCACGTCTGGCAGGTGTCTTGCATTCTATGGCAAAGCATTCTGGTCCCAAGCCGGTCTCCTGCGCTTCCCTGGCTTGGTGCCTCTGGACCCGTCATAGCTGGGGCCCGAGGAACATCCTGCCCCGGCCCCCCAACGCCTTAAGGGCCTGCCAGGGGCCCATCCGCACCTGCCCTGCCCTTCCAGGCCCCCGCCAAACGACACGGGCCTCCTGCAGGGGACACGCGTGGTCATCGTTCTGATAATGGTCATGACCACGAATCGTGGCAGCTTTCAGGTTTGTGAAGCTCCTTTACAGATATGGCCTCGTTTATCCTCACGACAGCCTGGGAGGTAGGGGCTGCTATCTGCATTTTACACTTGAGGAAACTGAGGCAAACAGGGCTACATGCCCAGAGAAACACAGCTAGTGTCTGAGGCTGAATTTGAACTCAGATCTTCCCGACTCCAGGCCTGAGACTGACACACACACACACACACACACACACACACACACACACACACTCTCTTTCCCATGTATGATCTGAATCTTTATGGCAAAAAGCCAAATATGGGGAACCCAAATTCCACACTGAGCATCTGCGCTTCCAGGCAAGCGCAGGGCAGGAGCCGTGCAAAGCGGGGAACAGCCGCAGGAAAGCCATGCCAGCCCCAGTGACCGCTGCAGGACCCGAACGGTGTGAAACCTCAATAACAGAGAATACGTCACCTACTACGGGCCAGCACCTGGTCCTCACAACAACCCTGTGAGGTAGGTGCTGTTCTCATACCCATTTCACAGTGGAGGAAACTGAGGCCAACAAAGGGGAATGCCTTAGGCAGGTGCCTCAGCAGAGAAGCGCTCCTTCGGTCAGACCCTCGGGGGGCAGCTGGTCTCTGAGGCCCCTCTCCCTCCTTCTCAGTTATTTCTCTGCCATGGGGCAGGGCTGGGGGAGGGAGCGAGTCCTAACCAGTAACATGAAAACAAAAGGTGCCTATGAAAAATGCGATAAGACCATTTGGCACCAACAGTTTACATATCCTGGCTTCGGCCAGACTTCCGCCCCTAAAGGGGAGGGGACAACACATGCCAGGGAGTGGGTCAGGATGGGATTCGTGGCTAACTCTACCCCACCCCAGATGGAACCAGATGGAGACGCTGGGCACGTTTGGAGGACGAGCCCAGCACACGGGCTCGGGAGGGGATGGCAGCATCCCCGTGAGCAAGGTGTGCACTGGGCAAGACATTAGGCTGGGGCGCCTCACAGCAGGGCTCAGGGGAGAGACCCTCCTCACACACACACGTGCACACGTACATACACACGTGTATACACACACACACACACACGTACACAGCTCCACCTGACAATATGGGCACCCGGGCCGGTCTTCGGCAGCCGCAGTTGGGCACCCAAAAATCCAAGGAGAGACCCCTCAGAAGGGTCTGAGGGCACAAGGATGGCCAGCAGGGGACACCTCACAATGAGCCCATGGGGGGCTCATTTCAACGCTTCAGCTGCCGAGATCCCCAAGACCCCTGAGCAGACGCCAGAGAGGCCACAATCCGCACCAAAGGGGCCGCCCAAGCCCCAAAGACCTGCTCAGACGGCCGTCAGCTCCGAAAGGGGGGCCCGGAGGAGGACTGAGGCCCCAGATCCCAGCCCGGCAGGGGGCCCTTGGCCCCAAACATCGAATGAAGGCACTCTTCCCATGAGGCTCCTCTGAGTTAGCACATAACGCTCTCCTTCCACTTTACGGCACCCCGTCCCCCCTGGCCTGCGTGCCCTGGCCGACTCACCCGCTCACGCTAACCGTGGCCCTGACTTCCTCAGCTCCAGCTGGGTGGTCCAGGGCCCTGGCACCACCACAGTTTGTTTTCTGAATAGCCAGCAGTGACGTCCCTATCGCTGCCTTCCGTCCTCTGCGCTTCTGCCAAATGCACTTAAAAAAACGATCCCGAGAGGAGGCCCCAACCTTCCCCTGCCTGCCCGGGGTGTCCACACACCAGCTCAGACGGCTCGGGACGTCTCTGGGCAGGGCCAGGGGCACCTACTATGTGCTGGGCAGTGTACAAAGCACAGGAGGCACAGGGGACAAAAATCCGACAGTCCCTGCGTTCAACGAGACCTGTGTGCAAGGGCAGGTCTGTGCAACAGAAAGATGCGGTCACGGGGGAGCTGGGGCACCCTGGGAAAGGCGCTACGCAACAGGGCATGCGTCGGCACAGCTATGTACCAAAGTAGGCGCGAGAGGAAGAACCTGTGATGGCAGCGGTTTACGTCACTAACCCTCGAGCACGCCAGCTGAGGAAGCTGCCGACCCTTTCTCAGGAGGTCCTTAAATACACAAAATAAAATGCAGAGGATCACAAAGGACAGTATTAAAAAACAAACTCACAGACCCAGGTTAAGAGTCAGTGCTGGAGGGACTGCGGGAAGACAGAGATGCACACTAACACATTGTTGGTGGAGTTGCAGAGGTAAAGTGACTATAATGTCCACACCCTATGACCCGGAGACTCCACGACTGGGCTTACACCCCGAGGAAGCCATCGATAAAAAGAAAGCCCCCACAGACTCTGAAATACCGACAGCGGCACTTTTTGTGATAGCAAAGAACTGGAAACACGGTAGAGCCCATCGACTAGACCGTGGTAAAAGGACACGGTCCATGAAGGTGAAGGAACGTCCCAGTCCTCTAGGAAATGACGCATGTGACGGATACAGAGAATCCTGGGAAGAGCTCCATGACCCGCGGAGGGAAGGCGGCAGAGTCAGGGAAAGAAGCCACGCTGCGGCTGCAGCGTCAGCAGACGGAGGGGCACACGCAGAAAACGAAAGGGGAGATTCTGCATGCTTCTGGACTTCTTCAGTCTACATGGGTTGTGTGCATTCTTCCCTTCTTCTTTTACTGACTTTAAAAAACTTCTATTTTTTAATGTGATTAGGTTGTAAGCTCCCCCAGGACAAGGCCTGCCTCTTTCTCTCATTTGTATGGATAGCACTTGGCGCAGCAGCACCTAGTAGGTGCTTAACTGGCTCTGGGGGAAGTGATGGAAGCCATCCATAAGGAGGAAGCCGAGTCCCCTGCCCTCCCCCCAAAGCTGCCTGGCCTGGAGAGGCAGGACCCAGGCGGCTGCTGGGGCAAGTCTAGCGCTCACTCCTTGCCAGAGTCTGCCTCTAGGACCGCAAAGATTCCCCTCCCCGCCCCAGCTCAACTGCCGCCTCCTCCTCCTCCTCCTCCTCCCCCTCCACAGCCTGACGGAGCCCAGGAGGCCCAGGCTCGCTGGTCATCCCTCCTCACACGGCCTGAGCCAGAGGCGTGCCCCACGCTGTCTGGGGCTGCGTCTGCCCTAAGGTTCGTCCCCTCCCCTACAGATGCCCAGGCTGGGCTGGAAGCACCAAGTTTGTCTCTAAAATGAACCCATTAGTTCATGATTTAGATATAAAGGCTGATACTGTAAGCAAACTGGGAAAGCAAGGAATAGTTTCCCTGTCAGATCTATGGAGAACAGAAGAATTCATGACCAAACAGGAGACAGAGAACATTACGAAAAGCAAAATGGATAACTTTGATTACATTAAATTGCAAAGTTTTTGCACAAACAAAGCCAATGCAACTAAGATTAGAAGGAAGGTAGAAAATTGGGAAAGAATTTTTACAACCATTGTCTCTGATTAGAGCCTCATTTCTAAAATATAAAGAGAATTAAGTCAAATTTATAAGAATACAAGCCATTCCCCAAATGATAAATGGCCAAAGGATATAAACAGACAATTCTCAGAGGAAGAAATTAAAGCTATCTATAGTCATATGAAAAAATGCTCTAAATCACTATTGATTAGAGAAATGCAAATCAAAACAACCCTGTGGTACCACATCACACCTATCAGATTGGCCAACACGACAAAACAGGAATGTTGGAGAAGATGTGGGAAAGTTGGAACACTAATACATTGTTGGTGGAGTTGTGAACTGATCCAACCATTTTGGACAGCTATTTGGAACTGTGCCCAAAGGGCTACAAAAATGTGCATACCCTTTGACCCAGCAATAGCACTTCTAAGGCTATATCCCAAAGAGATCACACAAACGGGAAAAGGACCCACATATACAAAAATATTCACAACAGCTCTTTTTGTGGTGGCAAAGAATTGGAAATTGAGAGGATGCCCATCAATTGGGGAATGGCTGAGCAAGATGTGGTATATGAATGTGATGGAATACTATTGTGCTATAAGAAATGATGAGCAGGCGGAATTTAGAAAAAACCTGGAAAGACTTATATGGTCTGATGTTGAGTGAAGTGACGAGAACCAAGAGAACATTGTACTCAATAACAGCCACGTCGTATGATGACTAACATTGATAAACTGAACCCTTCCTGGCAATACAAGGATCTAAGACATCTCCAGAGGCCTTGTAATGGAAAATGCTATCCACACCCAAAGAAAGAACTATGGAAGCCGAATTGTTATTTTTTTTCTCTTCTGTTGAGTTTTGTTTCCTCTTTCTGATGGTTCCTCCTATTGGTTTTAATTCTTTACTTACAACATCAGTAATGTGAAAATGTGTTTAATAGGAATGTAAATGTATAGCCTATATCAGATTATGCACCGTCTTGGGGAGGGTGGAGAAAAATTTTAAACTCAAAAGCCTATGGAAGTGATTACTGATAAATCAAAATAAATTAATATAAAAATAAAAAATAAAATAAAACAAAATAAAATGAACCCATTACTTTGGAACCACCAATCCAGCAAACCGCCAGGCAGCAAGGTAGACCTGATCACCCCCCAAGTGCTGACGCTAGAGGTGGTGACATATGGGGGTGGGGCTGGGGCTGGGCTTGTAGCCAGGACACCCAGGCTGAGCAGGCCGGTGACCCGTAGGCGGGGCACAGCAAAGCCTCAGTTTACCTGTCTGAAAAACAAAGGAGATCACCGAGCGCTGCCCCTCGTGTTACAGATGAGGAAACTGAGGCAGGGAAGGCCTGAGGGGTCAACCATAGTCCACTGCCTCATGGCCCCGAAGGTGACGCCCCAAAGGCTCTCTCCTCTCAAGTCCCACACATAGGGACAGCCCTGAGCTTAGGGCCGGGGGCCCGAGGGTGTCTTTTATGACGGCTGCAAGGACTAGGAGGCGGCCAGAGGGGAGACCACCGAGGGTCCAAGGTGCCCGTCCATGTCTCGGACACGCTCGTCGGCCCCCGTCCCACAGGTGTCACATGACTTCCCCATACATGGCTGATGAGCAAGGGAAGAGGAATTTGAACCCAGGTCTCCAGACATGTTTGGCACTAGGACCCCCACCTCCAAGGAGAGAGGGGGTCTATGGGCACCTCTGAGCTCTGTTCCTTTACAAAGAAACTGCCTTTGAAAAGGCCACTTCAAATAAATCGCCTTGGGATTCTGAGGGCAGGGACCAAGCGTGAGGGGGCGCCTGGCCCACGCACAGGCCTCCCCAGGGATTTTGCTGGTGTAGGGAACTCCCGGGTGAGGAAGCTCCCTCCACCACAACAGGTCAGCCTGCTCTGCCCTGAAAGTCACAGGCAGGATGCCTAGGTCTTGCTGGCTCTGAGGCCTGCCCTCCGTCCACCACAATACCGTGCCTCTTGGGCCACTCAAGGAAAATAAAGAAAAACCTGCTACGACCACAAGATGAAAACTCCCCATTCCAAGGGAGCCAGCTCCACCTTGGCTTCCTGGCGCTTGGACAAAGTGAGAGGCCGAGCCTCCCAAACCAGGCCTGACTTTCCTGCGCTCTGGGGGCCCTGGCGAGCCCAGAAGCACACAGAGAACGGAAGGGACCGCAGGGCTGGGCAGCGTCACGAGCGCACGCCTGCAGCTTTGCTGCTCCGGCACTCACAGTCATCCCCCTGACCTCTTGGAGGCCAGCCCCAACCGCCCCTTCCCCACACCGGCGGGGGGTCGGGGACCGGCCGCTCTTCTCCCTGTCCTGCCAGCCTCGCCTCCGCACTGACCACTGACCTCTCACATTCACTCGCGACCGGTGCCTCGCCCGCCTTTGTCCAGACATCCGGCTCGGCTCTCTGCCCCTCCCCGATCGCCACACGACTGACCCCTGGCTTGCCCAGACCTCACGCGGCCTCCACGGCCCTCTTCGCCGCCTGCAGCCTCACCCAGCTCCACGCTCGTCGAGGACGGGGACGGAGGCACCCTCATCCTGGCCCCAATTCCACACCGGGGGGGCTCCCCGTAGCTGGCACGGCGCCTCACGAGAGGTTCTGGGGTGTGGGGCACCTGCCACGCCTCTCACCCCTCCCCCATTCACCGATGGGCAACTCAGCGGTCACCCTGTGAATCTCTGTGACCAGACAAAGGCAAAGCGAGATGACCGGAACGGACGGTCCCAGGCGTCTCCATTCTGGCGCCACGACTAGTGCCCCTCACCACCTGAAAGCCACCAATGCTAACACACGGCATCCTTACCTTCCTCCTTCAAACGGTCCTCCGTTTTCATCAGCCACTTCCGAGCATCACTGACAGAATGGGCCAAAATGTTAACCAGCCTAGTCATCGTCTCCTCGGCTACAGAAACAAAACATGTAGGGTGTAAGCACACGAGCAGGAGCACGGATGTCGACGGACGGTTCCCACACGCAGCCCCGATGGGCGGCACCATGTGCGCCCCTCCCAGGAAACGCCTGGGTGCGCGTGGCCAGAAGCCATGAGGCCGAGTGTCCAGCCGACCAACCGAAGCGGAAACTCTAGCTCCACAGAGCTTTTAATAGCCACACCATCACATGAAGGGGCGTGAGAAGTCTCCCAAAGCAAGGCCTCCGAGCAAGCCTCTTTAATTCCACCGACTGGCTCAGGGCTAGGGAGGGAAATGATTTGGCAGCCTGCATTCTGACATTTAAAGCCATTTAGGTATCCTCACTTTGTAACATCAAGTCTTACTAGGACCTACAGCCCTATAATTAGAGTTGCCAAATGGAATGCTGTGGAAAAGGCGGTTGTACCGGCGGTTTCGAAGGAAGGCCCAGCAAACAACGTCTTGCTATGAAGTGCTTCTCCCTATGGAGTCAGGGAAACGTATACTTTTACTTTGTTTCTATGAGGATCTGGGAGGTAAACTGTAGAGAGAGTGACACTATTAAAAGTGATAGCCTGAGAGAAGCTGAAGAAATTGCTCCTTGTTATGGCCGAGAAGTGAGTGAGACAGTGGCAGAAGACAGTGAGAAAGGAGATGGAGGGATCTTCTTTTCTGAAGAAACTGTTCTGACCTTTGTCTTGCAAGGAGGACTTTTCAGAAGAGAATTTACTTGGTATCTTCAGAGAAATTGAATACTGTAGGCCTGATTTTTCACGAATAAAGAAATGCCAGCCACTACTGTGAAAGTTGGAGGTGACTCTGGCTGTGACATTTCTCATAGTCAAAATATTGCAAATAATTACCTAAATCTATATTTATTCTCATTCTGTGTTACAAATTGAATGTATTAAGTCATTTTGCTATTTAGTCATAAAGAAAATCATAGTATTTAATGTGTAGAGAAAAAAGCTATTGTTGCTGGGAAAGAAAGTTTCTAACTGGTATCTAACGAACTGTGCTGTGTCTGGAGCTAATTAACGAGTGAAAAAGAGGATACTGAAGCAAGAGACTTAGAAAAATAACACTAAATGAGAGAAGGAGCCAAGCGGCGGGCTGACCTACAAAAGAACGGCAGCCAGATTTAACTGAGTGTAGCAGGGAAGTGCGTGCAGAGAGCGGCCTCGCGAGCGGCCGCAAACAACCTTTCCTCAGAAAGTTCACGTTTCCCCCGTCACTGCTCCTGCTCGCACCGAGCGCTGTTCGCTCGCTGAGCGAGACGTCCGGTCTATTTAGTGCGAGAGCGGACGAGTCAGACTGGGATGAACTCACCCCATCCCGGGCTCCGTCGTGCAGAGCTAGCCCTCGGGACCTTCCTTCTGGCGAGGCCGGAGTCTTCCTACCGCCCCTCCCGGCACTCAGCGCTCTGTCCTCACATCTCCATCCGAGACCTCACCCCCACCGCCTCGCACTGAGTTCCCACTGCCCGGCCCCAGGGCACAGGAGGTGAGCTCCAGGAGGCCACGGGAGCGCTACGGGTGAGCTCCAGGTGGCCACGCGGGCACCGGAGGGGGGCGCCACGGGCAAGCTCTAGGCAGCCACCGGAAGGGGTGCTACGGGGGCACCACAACCTGGGAGGAGGGGGTCCCAGCCTTACCATCAGCCCAGGCCTTCCTCCTGTAGATGTCCTCCACCGCATCCAAGACCCTTTTAATATTCTCCAGGATCTTTCTCTGAAGAACCTTGTTGTGCTCCTGGGCGCCCAGGTGGCTCTCGGCCCCGGCGCTCTGCGCGACGCTCCTCACAACCAGCTTGCCCTCGCCGATGGCCGGGTCCACCCTCGCGCTGAAGAACTCCAGGTACCGCCGGTAGGCCGCGTGCTGCTTTTGGTGGGCTTCGAGGCGCACGTGCTCCTCATAGGACTCGCCGGCCTCCACGTCCGCACTCCCCTCCAACACGTCCTTCTCCGTGGGCTCGGCCTCCACGGGCATCAGGGCTTCCGCCGACTCGGCCTCGAAGGCCTCCCTCAGTCTAAAGTAGTTCTCCAGGCCCTGAATGAACTTGACCCCACACAGGTCGCACTGCGTCCGGTCCACGTCTGCCCTCCTGAAGTTGCCGGCGTCTGGCTCGCGTGGCTCCTCCCAGAAGGGCTCCGCCTTGGCGCGCGCCCGCCGCCGCCACCGGATGCAGAGGGAGACAAGGAGGCAGACCCTCCAGAGCTGGCGGCAGCTGGAGATCTTCTGCAGCTCCCTCCGCCGTTTCTGGAAGACGATGGAGGCGAGCACATCCTCCCTCTCCTCCGCGGGCTCATCGCGGTCGCACTCGGCCTCGGGGTCGACCACGAAGGACTCCGTGGGCCGGAGACCGAGGAGCCGGTTCAGGTTCACCTCCTCAAAGTAGAGGCCCCGCGCCACGGGGCCCCTGCCGTGGCCCGGGTCCCAGCGCCAGTAGCAGTCCACCAGGAACTCCTCGTCGCGCTCGTAGAGGAGGGCCTGCAGGGCCTCGGCCACCGCCTTCATGTCCGCGGCAGCCAGCACCCTGTCCACCACCCTCAGCAGCCTGAGGGGCACCCCGGAGGGGAACTCGGTGCGCATGAGCCGCAGCCGGGAGGCGATCTCCTGGAAGTGGCGGCACAGCACGGGCTTGTAGCACGGCCGCACGACCACGTCGGCGTTGACGAGCATGACGAGGCACAGGACGACGGCGCGCTCGGCCTCGCCGGACTCCACGTGGCGGACGTCGCCGAAGGCGTCCAGCAGGACGTCGAAGTCGCCGTTCTCGCAGCCGCAGAGCACGCGGGCCAGGTAGGCGAGGTGGAAGCGAAAGGCGCGGACGGCGCGGCTCACGTCCTTGGGCTTGTACTCCTGGATGATGGCGAAGACGTTGCACGGCTCCCTGTCCTCGTCCCTCCTGCCAAACAGGTAGTCCCAGTGGTGCATGAGGGCGATGTAGCTGCGTGGCAGGCAGAGCGCGGCGCCCTTCCAGAGGCGGGCCAGCACGGCGCCGCAGTGCACGAACTGGAACTCAAGCAGTGCCAGCGTGTGGCCGACGGCGGGGACAAATGGCTCCCTGCAGCGCCGCACCAGCACGTTCATGAAGCGGAAAAAGAGGCGCTTGCAGTCCTCGGGGTCGCGGGACACGTAGAGCCGGTCCATGGAGCTCTGCAGCAGCCGGATAAAGCACAGGTGCGTCTTCTCGGCGCTCTCCTCGTCCTTGCGGGGCAGCAGCATGCCGCAGCGGCCCTCCACACCCTTGGCCCGTGCCCAGTCGTCGGGCTCCGCGGCCAGCGCCCTCAGCTCCTGGCCGTAGTCCTCCTCCACCTGGAGCAGCAGCTTCTCCAGCTCCTCGGGGTAGCCGGAGGACAGCGCCAGGGCCCACATGGCGCTCAGCCACAGGTCCGTGGACTCGCGCCGGCTGCGGGCGCGCTCGTACCGGAAGCGGAAGCGCACATACTCCCTGAGGGCCCCGTGGTAGGCCCTGACGGAGCGGTAGCTGGGCCGGAGCATCTCCCGGCACGCCACGGGGTTCTCCGACATCACCCTCTGGTGGAAGTGCTTAGGGAAGACGACGTCGAGGAGGGCCCCGCAGAGGCCGTAGGCATCGGCCGGCAGCAGGTCGTCAATCTCCTCCAGCTCGGGCGCCAGCACCCTGGGGAACACCCGCTTGGCCTCCAGCAGCAGCCCGTTGAGGGCGGCCAGGTGCATCCGCGACTGCACGATGGTCCTGGCCTCGCCGCGCCGCAGGGGCCGGTGGAAGTCCTCGCAGGAGGGGTCTTCGCACCCCAGGCCGGCGACAAACCTGCCGCAGACACCGGGGTAGGTGGCGCCCAGCAGGCCCCGCGAGATCTCACACAGCCGCGCCAGCAGGTGCCTGGTCAGGGCCAGCCTGACGCCGTCGACGGCCACCAGCAGGTGATCTCTGGCCGCCTTCTCCTGCAAGCCCGGGTTCAGGTCCAGGACGATCTTCAGGATGGGCCCGGGCTCGCCATGGGACATCTGGCAGTGCCCGGCGTCCACCTGCGAGATGCCGAAGAACTCAAAGCATGACTTGACCATCTCCTTCTCGGCGTTGCTGTTCACCCTCTTGAGGGCCCTGACCAGGTGCAGCAGCGCCTCCAGGCCTTCCAGCGCCAGGGCCAGCAGCTCGTCGGCGCCTGGCCGGCAGTGGCACATGACCTCATAGAGCGCCTCCACCGCACCTGCGGGGTGGTTGAGGTGAATGAACTTGTAGAAGGCCACCTCGAGCCGCGGGAAGTCCTTGAGCAGGACCCCCTGCAGGAAGTAGGCCTCGGCAATGCCCGTGCGCTGCCCTGTCTGGTAGCAGAGCGCCAGCGCCTCCTTCAGGATGGTCTTGGTGTCCTCCAGGTCGGAGCCCCGGGCCACGTTGAGGCGCGCGGCCTCCAGCAGGCAGGAGGCGCGGAAGTCCTCATCGGCCGTGAGCCGCGCTGCCTCCCGCAGGAAGCCATGCTGTTTCATGAGCAGGGCCGCTTCCTCGTGGCGGCCCTCCCCCTTCAGCAGGGCGGCAGCCTCGGCCAGGTGCTTGCGGGACTTGAGGAAGGCCAGTTGGTCCTCGATGTCGAGCTTGGAGAGGACGGACATCATTTCTCTGGTCTTGTTCAGGTTCAAGTACTTGGCTGCGGCCTCCAGGTAAAACTGGCTCGCGGAATAGGACAGTTTAGACACGGGCTGCGCCTTGGCCCTCAGCATCTCCTCGTACCTGCGGGGCCAAAAGACACAAAGAGCCGCTTACTAAGGACAGGTGGCCCTGCGGCCTCGCCCCACCCCCCAGACACTCCCAGCCTCAGAGACAGACAACAGGAGGACAGCCCGGGCCGTGCACCCAGTGGGACATCCGGCCCGGACCGCCTGCCCAGTGGGACACACAGCCCGGACCGTCCACCCATGGGACGTCCGGCCCGGCCCGCCCTCCCAGCGGGACATGCAGCCCGGACCGTCTGCCCAGCGAGACGTCCGGCCTGGACCGTGTACCCTGTGGGACGTCCAGACAACACGCGACCTGCTCAGATGGACCGAGAGATATGAGGAGCAGGGGGCCAGGCCTGGTGTGACGATACCTTGGCTACGGGCGCCATATTGCTTATCCGTGGCATCTGGAGCGTTCCATCTTTGTCTCCCCCATACCCAGCCCAAGGTCTGGCCCACAAGAGAAGGCCTGAAGTCACTGCTGCTGACCATTCTCATGTGCAATCGGCCACTGGGGGCTGGGGGACCCAGACCCACTCGCCCGCTACTCAGAAAATTCCCAACAGTGACTCGTGACCCCGCACAGCACTGCCCTCCACACGTGATCTCCCTGGAGTGTCGCCGTGCTATGCTTATGGTAACTGCTCTTTTTCTAGATGAGGACACAGGCCCAAGGAGAGATGACTTGCCCAGGGTCCCACGTGCCTCGCTTAGTCCAAGGCCGCTCCCAGGGTCACGCTGGCAGACGAGGGACGGGGGCCCAGTGTCCCCACCAGGGAACGTCCCAGGCGCTGCGCCACTCCATCGCCTCCCACTGGGATCCTCATCCCAAGCAGGCCCGGGTGGCTCGGCACCGGGGGCCACCAGAGCACTCCCCGCCCCGCAGGGCACTCACTCCCGTACGAAGCTCAGCCTCATTTCCTCCCCTCGTCAACGACCAGCCAAGGCTGTCCCCCGCGGGCCTGGGCTTCCTCAGTGCCTTGAACTCGGGAGGTCCCAGCCATACAACAGGGGCCTGCAGCTCTGTGAGGCTGCGTAACCGGGTTTAACCCGAGGAGACTCAGAGAACACACGGGGAGCAGCGCCCCCACCCAGCCCAGGTGCCCTACTGGGCCCCAGGGACAGCAGCCTGACGCCCCCCACACACCTCTGCCTTCTGCGCTAAGCCCAGTCACAGATCACCCAAGGTTCTGGGCTCCCCCGAGTGACCTCCTGTCCCCCAGACCCCCATCCCCTAGATGCGCTCTGCCCCCGTTAGAACGGGGACTCCTTGGGGCAGCTAGGTGGCACAGTAGATAGAGCACCGGCCCTGAATTCAGGAGGACCTGAGTTCAAATCCAGCCTCGGACACAAAACACGCACTAGCTGTGTGACCCTGGGCAAGTCACTTCACCCCACTGCCTAGCACAAAAAAACAAAAAAGAACGGGGACTCCTTGACAGGAGAGCCTACACGCCTCGCTCAGCGCCTGGCACACAGCAGGTGCTTAATAAATGCCTTTTCACTGATCTCCTTCAACACACTCTAAGCCCTGAGCCCCAGCCCAAGGCCCCCCAGCAGACCGCAGCCAGCATCCCTCCAGACCTGAGGGCAGGGAGAAGACGATGCCGTCCGCCGGGCGAGACGGGAAGTCAGTGCCTGCTCCGGCACCCCAGGACGATCTGGGGTCTGGGGCTGCCACTGAACAGCTCTGCCTCCCTCACTCACACCTGCTCCCCTTCCCCACGTGGAGGAGCCCTGCTTTGGGAACGCGACCATCTGGGCCCTGGTGGCGGCGGGATGACGTCGCGCAACTCCCTTCACCTCCCTGGGCCAGTTTCCTCACTTCTGGTGTTTGGGGAGAGCCTCGAGGGCCCTGGGGTCTCCCCCTCCTCGGAGTCCTGGGTTCAGGGGAGGCAGTCATCTCCCCGTGGCTGCCAAGAGTGCAGGCCACAGGTCTGAGAGCCACGGAGCCCGGGCAGAAAATCCCACCGCCGTCCATCCGACAAACGGGCCCCAGGCTGCCCTGGCCCCGCCAACGGAGAGAAGGGCAGGGACCTCCTCCCCATCAGGGACGGATGCCTGCCTACCCCTGCAGAGTGCTCCAGGACCAGCAACGCGCCGCCCACACACGCACACACATGCACGCGCACGCACACGCCATCTGACCCCGAGAGGCAAGCGACACCGGGAGAGAGTGGGAAAACAGAGGCCGAGAGAGAGAAATGACTTACCACAGTCACCACGGCCACTAAGCGGCGGAGGTAGAGGGAGAGCCCCGGTGTTCCTGCTCCCAAGCTGGTGCCCATTGCCCGGCACCGTTTGGAGCTGGGGAAACGAAGCTTCCAGAGAGACAGGGGCTCACGGATCCGGTCAGAGCAAGCGCAGCGCCGTCAGGCCGTGGGGTGGGGCCCAGATCTGACTCTATTCAGGGTCTAGGAACCCGAGCCGTAGTCATGGCCGGGTCAGGTCAACCTCGCAGGGGCACCGTGGTACCCCCCAGAGCGAGGGCACCCCGGGGACCACCCACGGGGGCAGGGGACTCGGGGCAGAGCGGGTTCCTTGTCTGAGGGCCACCTTGGTCTCTGACCCTACCCCTCCTCTCCCCGCTCCCCGGGGAGCCATCCCTTATGACAAAGAACGAAAAGAGAAAGAGAGAGAGCAGCTCAGTGAGACCAAGCGACACACAGAGTGGGTCTGGCCGCGTATGCCGTGCTCCGCCCCTGCGGCCCCCCCGCCCACTCTGCCGGGAATGCCCTGCCCCGCATCCTCGGGGCTCTCTCCAGCTATGCTCCCGCGGTCCCTGCGCGTCAGCTCGCACAAGCATGCATCAGCTGACCCCAGTCTTCCCAAGCTCCTGCCTTCTTCGCACTCATGTCTCTTGGCGACATGCGTGCAGGGGAGGAGCCATTCCCCAATCAATAGGCGACCTCCCTGGGGCGCGCGGCCCAGCGGGGGGGATCTCTGGGTCACGCTCTGAACGCAATGCCCCACGGCGCGGGGGACCAGCTGGGCCCCCCGGGCGTGGGCACGCGGCCTTTCTGAGCCTTCCACCCTTGGCTGTTCTGGCCAGTCTCGGGGTGAGGGGAGCCCTCGGGGCTCTGCAACTGCTTCTTATTCTCCCAGGTGCGGCGCAAGCTTCCGGATGGCTGCCAAAACGTGCCACTCTTCACGCCCTCTAACCGCCGATCCACTGGGGAATGGCTCCCGGACTTTGTGCCCGTCAGCGCCACATGGCTTGGACATCAGACCCGGGGTTCTCCCTATCAACAGCCTTCCTTCTCAGCCTAGCCGCGCTGCTTTTGTTCATGCACTCAGGCTCCGGGGGGGGGGCCCTCGCCAGGCCAAGAATTCTCCTCCAGCCTCGGCTGTGCCAGGTGCCAGAGGGCACCTCTCTCCTCTAGGCTGCTTTGATATTCAGGGAGAACGTCCCCACCACACCCATTCCTGACTCTGTCTGGACAGATTCAGGAAGGAGCGTGGTGAAGGGAGAACGGCGGACGACACCCCCCCCCCCAGCACAGCGGTCGCATGCAAAGGGCCGAGCGGGGCCCCCACTATCCCACGGCCAGAAGCGAGGGAGGTCATCGCCCCGCCGTTTCCCCTTTGCGACATGCAGGGGAGCCCAGCAGGGATTCCGCGCCTCCCGCACAGACCTGGCGGAGGCAGGCTCCGGGACGAGGGCTCGGCTCACAGCTCAAAGCAGCGAGGGGCCGGGACACCCACGGAAGAGAGGGGACGCTCACTAAGGAACGGGGGACACGCATGACAGCAGCACCTACTTCTCCACGGCCTGTGCGGCCTCCTCAAAAAGCCCCTCCTGACAGTACATCTTGAGGGCAAGATCAAACTCCTGGATCTGCTCAAAGCAGCGGAAGGCGTCCTTGTAGCACTGGCTTCTCTTGTAAAAGTAGGCGGCGTCTTTGATCTGGGGGAGGAGAACGCAGAGTGAGCAGGCCTCCTGGCGGGGAGGAGAGCTGCAAACTCTGGAGAGAGGTGCCCAAGAGGGCAAATGGCTTCTGCCCTCCCATGGGACCCTCGGTGGCAACGTGTCGCCTCCTCAGGCCCGGGCACGGCCATCGCTACTGGGGGGCTCCCCCACTCTGACCCAGCCTCCGTTCGGGGGGCAGGTCCGACCCTGTGGCCCACTCCCCATAATCTCCGGGGCTCCCTGTGGCTGCCGGGGTCCACGATGGATGCCCCTCCCCCTGTCTCTTCCAGGCAGCCCAGGCCTCGGGGGCTCCTTTCTCCAGGCCTTTGCCCAGCCTGAGCCCCTGCCCAGAAGGCCTCCCCTCTGCACCCTCCCCAGCCTGGGCATTGTCTGTAGACAGGGGTCTGCAGGCCAGTCCCCGCCCCTACACACACTTGACTGTGAGGCCTTCAAGGGCAGGGCCCGTTCTGGCCTTGCTCCATACCCCCTGAGCTTAGTACAGAGCCCAGGCCCGTCAGAGGCAGGTGCTCACTCAACGCTCTGCTGACCGGCTGCCTGAGTCCGTCCTCCACATGTCCCAGGTGTCCCCCCAGCAGCAGTCCTGTGGGTGATGCCACGTGTGCGTGGCAGGCCACGGGCCAGTGCTGAGGGGGCTGCCAGTCAAAGGGTCCAGGGAGCTGCTGACCCACAACCCCAGAAGGCTTCCAGGGAAATCAGAGAGCAGCAGCCCTCCTCCCACACATGGGATGAGCTCCATTTCCCAGGTGGGCCGCAAGAAGGCGGGCCACCCTCAGCTGATGCCTGGTCAGCACACTCTGCCTCCCTGCTCTCAGGGACTTTCCACGGCCCCCGAGACAAAACAGATGCATCTGGTGGGCACTGAGAGCCTTTCACAGCCTGGGGCCTTCTCGCTCTTTCCCAGACTCAGCATCCCACCTTGGTGGCTTTGCCTGGGCAGTGCCCCATGCTGGGAGCGCCCTGCCCCGGAGTCAGTGCGGGACAGTGCACGCACATGCGCCAGCCTTAATAAAGGCGGTCGCCCCTCCCTCTGCCCTGCTGGCCGCCCCGTACCTTTCCTAGCTTCTCACAGAGGAGGCCAGACAGCTGGAACTCCCTGGCATAGCCCAGGCACTTCAGGGACAGCTTGGGCTCGCCGCACTCCAGGTAGGTCTTGGCCAGCTCCAGGTACTCCATCTGCTTCTCCCTGGGGCGGGCGGCAGAGGGGGGAGGGGGTGAGTGGGTGCCCCAGACGCCCTTGGCTCCACCCCCAGCCCCACTGCCCGCCGGCACCGCTCCCTCACTTGGGGCTGACTTTCTTGGATTTGACATTGAGGACGGCATGGTGGGCCAGGGCCAGCTTCTCCTTGTCGAAGGCAGCTCCCTTCTGGTAACACTTGGCGGCCACCTGGGGAGAGGAGTAGAGCTGGTGGGCCAGGAGGGCGGCGTCCGGCCCTCCCCCACCTCCCCCAGGCCAGGGGCACCTTCCCCCGCAGGGTGCTCGCTGCCCACGGCGGCAGCACGGACCAGGCACTCCCTGCTTAATCAAGAAGACTCAAGCCGCGTTCTCACCGGTTCCTATTAAACCCATTTCACAGATGGGGCACCTAAGCGAGACATGGGGGGGTCGGCTGCTTTGGGGAACAGGAGAAAGCCTCGGGGCACGTCAATGCCAGGTGACTCAGGAGGCTGGGGCCCTGTCCTTGCCAGGCAATGGGGCCCATGGGGCAACACTCAGTCTTTGCCACATCCAGGTCTTGGATCCTGGAAGCCGAGCTCCAACCCCCAAGGTTCTCAGGCTACCACATGCACAAAGTTAGGGGACGAGGCAGCGGGTCACACGGTGGACAGGGCCCCAGGCTGGGGGTCACGAAGACCCGAGTTCAAATCCAGCCTCAGACACTCACTAGCTGTGGGACCCTGAGCACGTCACTCCAACCTGTTTGCCTCAGTTTGTTCAACTGTAAAGTGGAGATAATAACCACGCCCACCTCCCAAGCTGTCGTGAGGACCAGATGAGATGTTTGTAAAGGGCCTAGTGCACAACAGATGCCCTGTAAACGCCAACACAAGGCCGAGGGGCCGGCCCTGCCCAAGGCAGATGGCGGCAGAGGCAAGCCAGAGCCCGGCCCCCCCTCCCCATCCCGCGGCACCATGGCTGATGATGGGGGCGCGCGGGCCAAGACCAGCAGGCTCCCAGGCTTCTGCCACCGCCCCAGCTGAGCCATCAGGGACAGGACGACGGCCTCCAGAGGGCTCACTACCAGCACATCTCATCCACCCGTGGAGGCCGGCCACCAGGACCCCATCCACGTGGGCACCGCCAAGCGGCTGTTCCGTGGGCCCTGGACTGACCTTGTACCACACGGGCAGCCACGGATGCCTGACTCTAGTCCCCACTGACTACCCAGGGGCCTCTCTGGGCCTCCTCTAACATGCCACGGGATTAGCACAGCTGCCCACTGGCCAAAAGGCAGGCCTGACCCACTTCCTCTTGGGTCTGGACTCTGCCCACGTGGCGCTATCCCCTACTCCCACCGGGGGGACCAGGCTGGACGAGGCTTCAGAGACAGGGCCAGCCCCGACTGTGAGGCCCAGCCTTGCAGGATGACCACTGGGTGATGAGTTCTCCAGCCAGGGGGACCTGGGAGACACGCACACGGGGTTCTGAAGTACCTGCCGTGCAGCAGAGGTGGGAGAGGCAATTCCAGGCCGGACCCTAGAGAGCTGTTAGAGCGCCAGAGCCCTGCGCGGCAGGAATGGATGAGTAAAGGAATGAATCTGTGCACAAGGGAATGAGTGCATGCCTGGCACTCAGTAAGCGCCATATAAGTGTTAGTTATTATCATTACTACGAATGAATGAGTGAGTGAATGAACGAGTAAGTGTGCGAGGAAACGAATGAGTGCCTGGCACACAGTAAGTGCCATATAAATGTTAGTTATTATCATTACTACGAATGAATGAGTGAGTGAATGAACGAATTAGTGTGCAAGAAAACGAATGAGTGCCTGGCACTCGGTAAGTGCCATATAAATGTTAGTTATTATCATTACTATGAATGAATGAATGAATGAGTGAATGAACGAATTGGTGTGAGAGGGAACCCAATGATTGCCTGGCACACAGTTAGTACCATATAAAAGTTATTATCATTACTAT
>NW_020954595.1:13080302-13085628 GCF_900497805.2 Vombatus ursinus | reverse complement strand
GTGAATGAATGAATATGCATGGGAACAAATGAGTGCCTGGCACACAGGAAGCGCCATATAAATGTTAGTTATTACCATTACTATGAATGAATGAGTGAAGGAATGAAGCAGTACGCAAGGGAATGAGTGAGTGCCTGGCACACAGTAAGTGCCATATAAGTGTTAGTTATTATTATTACTATGAATGAACGAATGAGTGAATGAATGAGTATGCATGGGAACGAATGAGTGCCTGGCACACAGCAAGAACCACAGAAGTGTTAGTTATTAGTATTACTTTGAATGAGTGAATGAATGAATGAGTGAATGAATGAGTATGCATGGGAACAAATGAGTGCCTGGCACACAGTAAGCACCACATAAATGCTAATTATTATTATTACCATGAATGAATGAGTGAATGAATGAGTATGTGAGGGAACAAATGAGTGACTGGAACACAGTAAGCACCATATAAGTGTTAGTTATTATCATTACTATGAATGAATGAATGAAAGAATGAATGAGTGGGTGAGTGCGGGAGTGAATCGGTGTGCAAGGGAATGAGTGAGCGCCTGGCAGCCAGTAAGAAAGGGGCCCATCCAGCCACAGGCGGCCAGAGCAGGGCACGCCTCTCCCCATCCTTGACCCATGCCCTCCGGCACCCTCAGGACCCACCTTCCAGCACTGATGCTTGGCATAGTAATCTCCCTGCACGATCCACTCCTCCGGGGTCGACGTCTTCACAAACATGCTGTCATCAAAGTCTGCACAGAAGGTAGGACACACCATGCATCCTGTGCCCGGCTGGTGCCCGGCCGCCTGCTCCTCAAGCCCCTCCCTGCTGTGGCCGCCTTAGACACAGCCTGGCGGAGGCGGCAGAGGACCAGACCCCGGGCCCAGCCCTGTTTTTCCAAGGTCAGGGCAGGGCCGAAGGGGCCCCAGCCTGCATACCTCAGAGGTCATGCTGTTCGATTCCCTCCTTTTACAGAAGAGGAAAGAGGCCCAGGGACCTGGCCAAAGTCAGGGTAAGCGGGGAATCAAGATCGGAACCCCAGGCCCTGAGGGGACTCCAGAGCCAGGGCCTCTCCAGCCCAGGGGGCTAGAGTCCTGCGAGGCTTCCGGGGGTCAGCAGAGGGGCAAGCCCAACTCTGGTCCTCCCTCAGACCAGCCCCACACAGGGGACCTGGGAAGGGGGACGCCCCACCGGGGTCCTGGGCGCCAGCCTCACCTTTGTTCTCGTCCGTCTTGACCACTTGGACGAGGTCTCTCCTGATGAAGTATCTGAAGGCGGGCGCCCGCTTGTCCCTGTTCTCATCAAAGATCCAAAGGTTGACGCGGGCGCGCGTGATGGCCGTATACAGCTGCTTCAGCTCGCCATTGAGAAGCTGTAAGGCAGTGCAGGCACAGGCCGGCGTGAGGCGTCGCTCCGGACACCATCTGCCCCTTGAGAGAGGGGAAGCCTCTGGAGGGCAGGCATTTCGCCAACCCTTCCGTTCATGGTACCCGCCATCTGCCCTCCTCACAAGGCTTTCCTCCCCATCCCTCTGTCACCAGGCCCAGGCTACACTCTCCTGGCGGACCCCTCGAGGGCTGAAGGGCCGGGGAGGGGAGGGGCCGAGAAAGGGCCCAGCCAGGAGCGTCCGCCTGTCCACCCGCAAGCAGGCAGGCCTTAAGCCCTGCAGGGGCTGGGCAGGCATCAGAGGCCCCAAGACCAGGAATCGGGCCTCACCCTGAGGACGGAGCTGCAGAGCACGCTCACCTTGTAGGCCTCCATGTTGAGCAGCTGGGGCCGGCTCGGGGACGTGGGCGTCCTCTCCAAGGACACTTCCACCAGCGGCTTGTTCTCCTCGCTGCGGCCCTCGGACGACGGAGTGAATGAGGAGATGATCTTCCACTCTTTGTACGCCTGCGTGATCACGGGAGAAGAAATGTGAGTGGCAGCCGGGCCTCGCCCCTGCCGCCATCCTCAGAGCAGCCTGTCCACAAGTGGGGTCCCCCCACTACTCTCAGCAGCCTCCAAAGAGATGCCGCCCCCACCCCCGATGCCACGTCAGTCACCTTGCTCGGGGCTCGAGACACAGGGCCCACCCCCAAGGCAGGCGAGCCCCGACTCCTTCCTGGAGCCCTCCACCCTGGCTAGCTGGACACGATGGGAAGGTGGGCCCCTGGGCAGGTTACCCCAGGTGATGGCCACCCTGCATCTGTGAAGGGACTTTCCACACCAAGAGCTCCCTAAGTCACTGAGATCCCAGGACTGGACCTAACCCAAACCCCTGACCACTCTGTCCAGCCCCTGGCAGAGCCTAGCAAGGACCCATGTGATCTGGGCAGGGATCCGCCCGAGGCCTCTCACTGCCACCCAGGCCCCTCCCACTCCACGTCTGCTCCATGTGGCTCCGTGGCCGGCCTGTCACTAAACCGAGGAAATCTCTGCAAACACTGCCCCAGCACCTTCCCAGAGACACGGGAGGGTTTCTGTAGAGGCTCAAGAGGTCAGGACTGTCAAGGGGTCCCCTGAACATGTCTTTTTGAGTTGCCATATTTGCCAGAAACACTGGACCCAGGGCCCGTAGGAGTCCCCTCAGCGGACAAGACGTGCACCCCACGCTGCAGTCCCTGGGTGTCTGCGCCAGGCTGGGACCCTGTACTAAGCAGACCCACCTCTCTTCACAGGATGTGGCTTTGGCTCGGTCTAGCTCCTCCCCTTTGGGGGGGGGCCATCCTCGTCCCACCTTTCCTGCACCTTTCCTCCCCACACCACACCCCTTCCTGGGATCTCCTCCTTCCTCTGTCCTGAGGACGTAAAAATATGTAAAAATGTGGATGTGGGCTCATTTCTCTTGTAATAAACCTCATTTTCAACTAAGTTTTGTCAAGTTGTGACTGCCTGCTGACGTGAGGAAGCATCACTATTCTGTCACGTCTTCAGGGATGGCCCAACTCTACCCCTGCCTCTCCCTTGAGTCCTGATGTGGTCCTTAGGGCAAGGCTGACTTTCCCCTGGGCAGAGCCAGGAGCAGCCCAGCAGTGGGCAGGCCAGACCGCCCGACAGAGAGAGACAGAAGTTGGCTACGAGCTGGCCAGACCACCCAGCAGAAACAGAGAAGCCGGCGGAGCCAGCTGGACCGCCCGTCAGAGAGAGAAGCTGACAGCAGGCTGGCTGGACCGCCCGTCAGACAGAGAAGCTGGCAGTAGGCCGGCTGGACCGCCCGTCGGAGAGAGACAGAAGTTGGCTACGAGCTGGCCAGACTACCCAACAGAAACAGAGAAGCTGGCGGAGGGCCAGCTGGACCACCCGTCAGAGAGAAAAGCTGGCAGTGGGCCGGCTGGACCGCCCATCAGAGAGAGAAGCTGACAGTGGGCCGGCTGGATCGCCCGTCAGACAGAGAAGCTGGCAGTAGGCCGACTGGACCGCCCGTCAGACAGAGAAGCTGGCAGCGGGCAGGCTGGACCACTTGTCAGAGAGAGACAGAAGCTGGCTACAAGCCGGCCAGATCACCCAGCAGAAACAGAGAAGCCGGCGGAGCCAGCTGGACCGCCCATCAGACAGAGAAGCTGGCAGCGGGCAGGCTGGACCGCTTGTCAGAGAGAGACAGAAGCCGGCTACAAGCCGGCCAGACCACCCAGCAGAAACAGAGAAGCTAGCAGAGGGCCAGCCGCTGCCCGACCAAGAGAGACAGAGAAGCCAGCACTAGGATTAGGGAATTGATACCTCTGGCAGATGCCAAGGCACAAGTGGGCCCAGAAGAGCAGAGCCGGCATGGGGTGCTGGGGCAGGAGAGGCACCCCAAAG
This sequence comes from Vombatus ursinus, assembly GCF_900497805.2. Taxonomy (NCBI): domain Eukaryota; kingdom Metazoa; phylum Chordata; class Mammalia; order Diprotodontia; family Vombatidae; genus Vombatus; species Vombatus ursinus. The sequence goes on along the minus strand of NW_020954595.1, from coordinate 13,081,853 downwards.
AACAATGGGCCGGGGCTCCCCCTCCTCCTTTTCTCTAATTCCCTGCTCTAGGAGGGGCCATGGAGAGGGTCTTCAACCGGTCACCTCAACAAGCCCTGATGGAGGCCCAACGTAGGCCAGACCCTAGGACAAAGGCTGGGAGTTATGCAGACAAAACCATCAACGTGACGCCCACCCTCATGGAGCATCCATTCCAAAGCCAGAGAAGGGGCAAACCACCAAAGTGACAGCCCTCCCCCTGCCCCCTCCCAGGGGAAGGGCCATTTTCTCACAACTGGCGGGTTCTCATCTGCCTCCAGCCCGGCCTGGGGCTGCTCGGGAACCCCCCAGCCTCCACTGGGACCAGCTGCCAAGCCCCTGCCCTTATGAGGAGGGGGCGGTAGAAGGACCCCCAGCCCTGTTCCCTTCACCAGTGATGGAAGGTGACGCTGCAGGCCAGGAGAGTTAGCTCCCCTCTCCCCAGGCAGAAAGGGGCTCCTGGGCTGGCGAATGCTGCTCAGCCGGGCCGTGGGGCCGACAAGGGCCCTCGTCCCGCTCTGGACCAGAGTCCACACCTTCCCTGTGGGTCAGGACACTCTAGCACAGACTGGCCGGGAGGGCCAGAGCAAGGCCTGGCCCCAGAGCCCTGCAGGGAACTGCCTCCCCAACCCCAGCCCCCACCAAATCAGCTCGAGACAAAAGCTGGTGCTAAGGCAGCATCTGCCACACACCGAGCATTCCTCTACAAAGATGGCCCATGTGGGAAAGCCAACCCGAGCCTGCGGTGAGCACAGGACGGGGGCCTTCAGAAGGCCTCACTTCCATGTGCCAGACGGCCAGAGGTCGTGGGCACCAAGTGAAGCCTTCCCGCCAAGGACACCCCAAAGAGAAGGCTGGCAACCTAGCACCCACAGCCAAAGTCCTTCCGGATGGATCCTGGAGGCAAGAGCAACTGCCAGAATGGCCGTGGACCACCCCGGACGTGGCACCCAGTGTGTCAGCAGCGGGCAGCAGGGAGGGAAGCGGGAAGCGAGGAAGCAGCGGTCACCTCCACCTGGTCTGAGCGCCCCGTCCCCACCTCCCTCCCACTCACCACACCCACGCACAGGGAACCTCAAATACCTCTGAGTCCGTGAAGAAGTTGTACAAGAGAACGTCATCAAACTCCAAACCCTTAGCCTCATAAATGGTCAGCACCAGAGCCAGGCCCAGCTCCTCGGGGATCTTCTCTTTGGCCACGTCGTTGGCGACGAGGATCACCTGTGGGGAGGATCAGAACGGCCCACAGGGCAGGGAGGGTCAAGACCAGGAGAGGAAGAGGAGGAGAGAAGCCAGAACCCAGGACCCAGGCATGCCTAGAGACACAGCCCCCGCCGCAGGCAGCCACAGCCCCAGGGAACAACATGGTGGCCGTACTGGTCCTCTGGGCCAGGGCCTGGGCCTGCTGAGCCAAGGACGCAGAGCCTGTCCTCGAGGGGCCTGTGTTCTCCTGGGAGGAAGTCATGGGTACGTGGCAAATATACAGAGGAGAGAGAGGGTGAGGGAGAGGGAGAGTGGGGGAGAGAGAGAGAG
>NW_020954595.1:13078723-13080292 GCF_900497805.2 Vombatus ursinus | reverse complement strand
GAGATAGAGACAGAGAGACACAGAGACAGAGAGACAGAAACAGAGAAAGAGAGAGAGACAGAGATAGACAAAGAGAGAGACAGAGACAGAAAGAGAAAACGATTCAAGGAGACAGAGAGAGAAGAGACAGAGACAGAGAGAAAGAGACAGACGGGCAGAAAGAGAGACAGAGACAGATGAGGAGAGAGACAGAGTCGCGTTCTTTCCCCCGCATCCCGCAACGTTCCACCCCGTCCGTCCACGGAGGGGCCCTGCACCAGGCAGAGCCCCAGGGGCTGAGCGAGGGGGTGCCCCCTCTCTGGAGGCACCCCCAAAGGGCAAGGCCAGTCCCCGTCAGGCATGCCACGGTGCACTCCCACCCCGCCGAGCCCGGGCTCCAGGGTCACCCCGACAGCCTCCAAGCGCCAACGCACCTGGTGGGCTCCAAACTCGATGGGCTGGGTTTTCCTCTTGTTGCCTCGAAGTAAGATGGCCAGGTCACTGACGCTGCAGGACTCCAGCACGGTGGGCTTGGGGCCGTCGAAGAGACCAGCGTCCCTCGGGAGACGATCGAAGGACTCGGGGAAGTAATACTGCAGCAAGTCGACCACCCCTGAGGCCAGGTTGAGGATGCCTGCGCCAGAAGGGAAGGGGCCGGTAAGGGGCACCAGGCCCGGACTCTGCTGCGTCCAGCCCGCCTGCCTCATCTCATCCATGGGGACACGGAGCCCGGGCTGGAGAAGGGAGTGGCCCCAGACCACGGGGGCAGGGACCGCGGGGAGAAGACCCCTCCTCCGTCCTCCTCTTTCCACGGCTCTGCTCCCTGGCAGGTCCAGCACCCGGCGGGACTGAGCCCCGGTCCCTCCCGCCAGCAGGGAGCCCTCCCCGGCCACTCCGCTAGACAGCGATCCCTCCTCCCGAGAAATGCCCTCCACGCCCTCATGGCCCTTGGACAGCTTCGCGCAAGCATGCGTGCACGTGTGTGTGTAAGGCTAGGTATGTGTCTGTGCAAACGTAAACGAACATACGTGTGTGTACGTGAACATGCGTGTGTACTTGTGAGAGTGTGCGCGTGTGTGAATGTGTGTGTATACATGTGTGCCTATGCATGTACGAGTATGCGTGCGTGTAACAATATGTGACCGTGCGTGTGAGTGTGCAGGGGTGTGTTCGCACGTGAGTGCATGTAAGTACATGAATCTAAGTGTGTCAGTGTGTGCACGTGACTGCGTGAAGTCGTATGTGTACATGTGAGTGACTGCATATAAGGGCACCCATCTAAGCGTGTCGGTGTGTGCGTGACCACACACGTGAGCGTGCACGTGTGCATGTGCACATGTGTGTCTAAGTGTGTCTGTGTTGTGACTGTGTGTGAGTGTACGTGTGTGCGTGTGACTGCACGTAAGGGTACCCATTTCAGTGTGTCAGTGTGTGCGCGTACGTGAGCGTGCAGAGCTGTGTCAGTGTATGTGACCACACACATGTGTGCGCATATGTGTGTACGTGTGTGTGACTGCACGTCAGGGCACCCACCGAGCCAAGCGCGTCAGTGCGCGCGTGACCGTGCATGTGAAAATACACGTGCGCGCA
>NW_020954595.1:13073126-13078713 GCF_900497805.2 Vombatus ursinus | reverse complement strand
GCGTCAGTGCGCGCGTGACCGTGCATGTGAAAATACACGTGCGCGCATCTCCCCGGGCGTGTCTGGGTGTGCGTGTGACTGCGTCAGTGCGCGCGGGCCCACGCGCCCGCGCCCTCGCACCTGAGTGGGAGCGGTAGTTCTGGTAGAGCTGGTAGATGCGCTTGGGCTTGCGCACGGGGCAGCGCTTCTGGTCCACACAGCTCTTGCTGGCGTAGTGGAAGAGCGAGCGCAGGTCGCTGAAGCGGAAGGCCACGCCTTTCATGATGCTCTGCGCCGTGTCGCCCGTGAGGAACATGGCGTTGGGGTCGTTGATGCAGAGCATCAGCAGGGTCAGCTCGGCCTGTGTGAAGTCCTGGATCTCGTCGCCGTAGAGCTCGTGGATGGACCAGGGGAGCACGCGCAGCTTGGAGAGACGCTGAGACAGGTTGTAGAGGACATCCTCCTCGTCGAAATAGCCCTGCTGCGAGCGGATGCGCTGGTAGAGGCAGAAGAGCGCGTAGATCTCGCCGCGGTCTTCCTTGAAGTTGGGCGAGCGCTTGCGGCCCAGCTTCTGGTAGGCCTCCTCGGTCAGCCTGCCCTGCGGGCAGCTCAGCGCCTCGAAGGAGCCCTTTAGGAAGGACTTGATCTCCTTCCACACCAGCGCCGGGTTGTACGGCGTCTTGCCCTTCACCATCTTGGACCACATCTCGTTGGCGAAGACCTCGTAGGTGACGAAGACGCGGGGGTCGGTCTCGCCACCGCACGCCTCCGAGGCCTTGTCCTCCTCGCCGTAGTCGCCGTCGCCATCGCCGGCCTCGTCCTCCTCCTGCCAGTTGGGGATGGCGGCCTCCTCGTGCGCCGACCAGCCCAGGATGTTGCGCTTCAGGCTGCCATCCTCGTTCCGCAGGAAGAAGGGGTTGGGCAGGGAGGCGTCCAGCAGCAGCAACAGCTGCCGCGAGGTCACGAACAGCGGGAAGCTTTCATCCCTGACGTCCTGCAGTCGGTGGACAGTGGGCTCCAGCGGCCGGAAGTGGCTGGTGGCCTTGCTGGACCTGGTCAGCTCCACAAAGTTCCTCTGCACCTCCTGGCACAGGACGTGGTTCTTGGTGACGAAGACCTGCCGCAGGTGCTCCAGCGGCACGGCCCGCGCGGGCTCGGCCGCCTCATCCGCGGGCTCGGCCGGGTCGGGGTCGGGGCCGCCGGACGCCGACTCGTCCTCGGGGTCCTCATCGACACCGTCCGCGGTCTCGGGCTCCGGGGGCCCCCCGTCCTCCTCGTCCTCGTCCTCGTCGGCATCGGCATCCCCGGCGGCCTCCGCCGCCGCCGCCTCCTCCTCCTCCTCGGCCGCCTGGCCCGCCCGCTGCCGCCACACGTGCCTGGCCAGCAGCGGGCCGCCCGCCCGGTCCGCCCTGTCCCAGTAGGAGTGGAACCGCTTCCAGAGGCGGTAGAGGCAGCACGTGGTCTTGCCGGTGCCGCTGCGGCCGATGAGGATGATAGGCTCCGGGGGCCGCGGATTGAGGTTGATGACGGCGTACTCCAGCTCGCCCACCCGGAAGGGGTACTCGGCAGGTGCCGCGGAGTCACTGATGATGTTGAGCGCCATGCTGGTGCTGAAGCTGTGGAACTTCATGATGTTGTACTCGGTGGCCACGGCGCTGGCAGGCGGGAAGTACTCGGGCACCGTGCGCTCGCGGCCCCCGCCGTCCGCCGCGTCCTTGTCCTCCACGTAGCAGCGCGGGATGCGCTTCTGGACCTTGAGGCCCGAGGAGAGCCGGCCCGTGTGGATGCCCTTCAGCTTCTTGCGCAGGATGCAGGACAGGCCGCGGTTGTAGGCCGCGCAGACAGCCCTGATGGCGTCGTTCAGCTTGCAGTGGTCCAGCACCACGTCCCAGATGCGGATGATTTCCGTGTAGACGCCGCCCGACTTCTCCAGGGGGTGCGCGGCCTGCGCCGTGGCGATGATCTTCTCGGGGTTCTCACTGCAGCGCGGCGAGAAGTCGATGGCCAGCTCCCAGAGCATGCGGGCCCCCTTGTCCAGCTTGGCCTCGTAGAGCTGGATGTCGCCGTGCAGGTGCCGCAGCCGCTTCTGCAGGCCCTGCGTCCACTCGCCGTTGCCCAGGTGCTGGATGGCCAGCACGATCTTCTTCTTGAGCACCCGCGTCACGGCCTTGCTCGCCAGCTTCTTCAGCATCTCCGACGTGCACTCGATCTCCCAGGTCATGTTGTCAAAGTCCGGCAGGTAGCCCTCTGGCGGCTGCGCGGGGGCATCCACCTCCTCCTCCGCGCCCCCGCCCCGCCGCTCCTCCTCCCCGTCCGCTGGGGGTGGCGGGGGCTCCGGCCGTGGCGGGGGCCGGGCGTCCCCGGCTTCCGGCTTGGGCAGGGGAGGAGGTTCCTCGCCGGGCGTCTCGCTCCCGCTGTCTTCCGGCGCCACGCGGTCCTCGCGGCTCCCTTCACCCGTGGCCGCCGTCGGGGTGGGCTTGGCGGACAGAGGCGCGTCCTCGGGGCCCAGGGGGCCCAGCTCCATCTGCTGGATCAGGGCGAGGATGGCCTGCACCAGACTGTCCCGCAGAGCGAAGGGCTTGCCGCCCTCGGCTCCCGGCCGCCCGGCGCCTGGAGCCCCGCCCTTGGCCCGGCCGTCGGGGGCCCGCCCCTCGCCCCGCGGAGCCCCCGGGGACGTGTTCCCCGGCGGCGCGAGCCGCGGGGCGGACGGGGCTGCGTTCTTCCGCTGCTGCGTGGGGCTGGCGGGCGGCGTCTTGAGGAGGCGTGGAGGGTGCGAGGAGATCGAGTCCGGCCGGACCTTCTTGCGGTTCTCCATCACGGCCTTCTTCCAGGTCAGCAGCAGAGAGTCGTTCTTCTTGACGCGGTGCCGGACGTCTTTGCCCTCCTTGTTCTTGAGGGTGAAGTCGATGTCAAAGCCGGCCAGCAAGTCCATCACCTTCCTGACGCGCCTCAGCATCCCCTTCTGGAAGATGACGTGCATCACCGTGTTCCCGTTGGCGTCCTGCGCGTTGGGGTTCAGGAAGGAGAAATCTGACGGGCTGGAGCTGTACAGGTCCAGCAGGTGACTCAGGAAAGTGAAGCCAATGTCCGCTGCGGGCGAGAACAGGCAAGAGCCACATGAGTCTGGGGGCCGGGGCCAAGCAAGGGAGGCCTCTCTGGGGCCCCTCGCTGCTGGCCCCCCGAGACCAAGCCCTGCTCGCTGGGGGACTGGGGGACGGGACGGGGGATGGGGGGACGGGGGACGGGAAGATGACTCGTCTAAGGATGGCTTTCGGTGACCAAGCCCTGCTCACTGGGGGGCCAGGGGACGGGACAGGGGACGGGAAGATGACTCGTCTGAGGACAGCCTTCGGTGCCTGAGCCCTGCTCACTAGGGGGCTGGGGGACAGGCCGGGGGACGGGCCGGGGAACAGGAAGCTGACTTGTCTGAGGACAACCTTCGGTGACTGAGCCCTGCTCACTGTGGGGCCGGGGGACAGGACGGGGAACGGGAAGATGACTTGTCTGAGGACGGCCTCTCAGGGCAAGGCCGAAAGCCTCCCCTGTGTTCTGAAGGCCCAAGGAAAGCGCCCCACCCTGCTCTACACTTGCCAGTCAATCCATGGACAAAGGAGAAGGGTAAAGGCTGCTTCTGCGCCGCACAGCCCGCGCCCTCCAGGAGGAGCCGCCATACCTCGCTTATCCAAGTAAATGAACAGCGCCACGTGGAGAGGCATGTCCCCTTCTGTGAGGGTCATGCCCCGGGGGTCCGCGCCCTTGGTCAACAACAGGAAGGCCAGCTGATAATCCCCACTTTTCAAGCACATCGTGAGTGGTCTTTCATGGTCTTGGTTCCTGTTCAGCCCCTCTGTAGGGGCTGGAGAACAGAGGAGCCTGAATTGTTGACCCCTTGGGGGGATGGAGGCGCTGCTGCTGAAGCCCTGGGCCCCCAACCCACAGGATACAGCCAAGAACCAGGCAGCAGAGAAGGAAAAGGGCTGGGGGCTTGAGGTGGGACACTGTAGAAGCAAGCCTGTAGGCTCTGTCCCTCAAGGTCCTCCATCCTCCTCCTCCTCCCTGCATGTGGGGAAGGAAAGGGCCACAGCTGGGAGGGGAGGGGGAGGGGAAGGGGCCCCCGCTGGCAGGGCAGGGGGAGGGAGGGGAAGGGGCCCCCGCTGGCAGGGCAGGGGGAGGGAGGGGAAGGGGCCCCCGCTGGCAGACTGGGCAGGGAGTAGGAGGGGAAGGGGCCCCAGCTGGCTGGACAAGGGGCGGGAGGGGAAGGGGCCAGCCCACGCCAGCCCACTCCCGCCGCCACTCACCACCACAGTCGATCAGACAGCCCAGGAGGTAAATGCGGCGCCGGTCCCAGTGGCTGAGGTGCTGGATCACAGTGCGGATGTCCAGGTCGGAGAAGTTGCAGTTCTTAATGAGGCCGTCGGCCACAGACGACTCGTCGTTGGCCTTGCCGGTGAGCAGCAGCAGGACCTCGTGCCACTTCTGCTTCTCCAGCAGCAGCCGGATGAAGGCGCTGGCGCACACGTGGTTGAACTCACAAACGACGTGAGGGGGGAGGACTGCAGAAGCAGAGGAGGGCGTGACTGGTCCAGGGTCACCCCAACAGCCTGCGGCCAGCAGCAGCATCTGCTGAGCGGGGCTCACCCAGGGGGCCGCCGGGGGCAGAGAAGACCCCAGCTTTCCCCACAATTCTCTTCCACAATGCCCCGAACCCAGACTCCTGAGAGAAGAGTCTCAGGATAGCCTCCTGCTGGCTTCTCCAGCCACGGTGACCCACAGACCAGTGCCCAGGCAAAAAGCCAGGGTGCCCCTCCTGTGACTCTCCAGAACAGATGGCGTGGAACAGGAGAGGTGGCCAGGTCAGCAGCAGCTGAGGTCTAGCCCCGAATCGGGGGGGGGGGTCTGTCCCACCCAGGGAGTCTTATCACAGAGGTGGGGCCCCCCTGGCCCCACCGTGGCCCTGACCTCGCTCCCCTGGGGGCTCAGCCAGGCCCCCTTCCCGCCACAAGGTCACGTTCCAGGGCACTCCCTTCCACCCACCTGCGCTCCGGGCCTATTTCTGTCTCCAAGGAGACCCTCTGGAACCTCCCAGATTTCTTTCCTCTTCCTCTCATGAAACTTGGGAGGCAGGGGAGGGCACGGGGGGATGGGGAGAGAGAGGTTCCTGCATGCTACCCCAGGTACCAAATCTATGGGAGGATGGCCCGAGGCTCCAAGGGGCCCCTGGCCGGCTCTCACCCTGGATAGTGGACAGAAGGTGCAGGAACCTCTGGACCACCTCGTGCTTCAGCAGCCCCTTCTGCTGGGACCAGTTCTCCGTACACAGGTACTGGATGAAGGGTTCCAGGATGTCCAGAAAGGCGTGGCTCTCGCGCAGAGAGGCATCGCTCACGTTCTGCCCTGTAACACACTGGTGACATCGCGGGTTTCCCACACCTGGCAAAGGTGAGGAGGGAGAAGTGATAAATGCAGGCTGGCCCCCCCTCCCCTCCCCTGCGCCCCCTAGACAGAGGAACCTCAAACCTTGTTGTTTACAGAGCCCCCCCATGACCCCCCCAGGAGAAACAGAAGGGCTTCAAACCTTGTTAATTACAGAGCCCCCCATGACCCCCCC
>NW_020954595.1:13041710-13072726 GCF_900497805.2 Vombatus ursinus | reverse complement strand
CAGGCCAGCCCTGGAGAGGCCAGAGGAGGGGAAGAGAGGCTGGACTGCCAACCCAACCCCACGGTGGGCAGCCTAGGAGCCCCTCTGTCACTTTGTTTTTCTTCCTCCTCTCTCGCTCCCGTCCCCCACAGTTCAGACCCTGGGGCACTCCCTGCCCATGCCAAGTTCAGTGCCAGCTGCAGTCTCCCCTCGCACTAAGGGCATACACACATACTGACTCTCCCTCAAACAGCCTCCCAGAGCTGCCCCGCACCCACCCCAGCCACACCCTTGGCCTTGCACCACCCACAGGTCTACTTCCACACTCAAGAATTCCGAAATCCCCCTGGCCGCCCAGAATCTACTGGCTTTCCCGCCTGCACCTTCCCAACCGTGACCCTGCCCTCCATTCTCAACATTCACCCTGGATTCTCTCCCAGGCCGTCTCCCCTGCACTGACCACGCTCTGCCCCCTCGCTGTGCCAAGGCAGCGCCAGCATCCTCTTCCCCGGAGTCGCTCGCAGCCCCACCCCGGGGCCCTCGCCGCTGCCTGACAATCCTGCTCTGCCCCCCTCCTCAGGCCCCCCCACCCTCCAGGCCTTCTCACCTCCTCAAACCTCCCCTGGCTCCTCTAGTCACCGGTCTAGTGAGCTGCCCCTCTCACCTCCTCCTCTCCTCCATCACTCAGGAGCCCTCTGCCCCTCACTCTTCCTTCACACCTATGTTCCATGCTAACAAGTGAGCCCCTTCCAGTCTGTCCCCTCTCATCCCCACCTTTCTCACTTATTTTCAGTCTCTCCCTCTCTACTGGAGCCTTCCCTCCTGCCTACAAATATGCCCATGTCTCCCCCACCTTCAACAAATCCTCACTGGACCTTTTCATCCCCCCTAGCTATTTAATGTCCCATAGCTCTCTTCCCTTTGGTGGGCAAGGGCCCAGAAAAGGCCATCTACACCAGGGGCCTCCACTTTCTCTCTGAGCTCTCTGCATCCTGGTTTCCAACCTCATCATCCAAATGAAAGTGCTCTCTCTTAATGGATAAATCCCAAGGCCTTTTCTCAATCCTCATTCTCCTCTGGCTTCTGACACTACTGACCAGCTTTCCTTCCTGACGCTGAAACCATCAGACTGACTCTCTACAATTCATCCATCTTGTCCTGTGCCTGCCCCAGTCGTGGTTTTTGGTCCTGAACTGAGCTCAGAATTCAGCTGGCCTGTGCCGGGGGAGTTTACAAAGCCAGTCCTCTTGCTCATCACCATTCCATTCTTGCCTCAAGGAAGCCGGCTGTCCCTGGGGGATGCGGGGGGCTGGTCCACCGAGCCATCCTTCAAGGATGCCCGGGAGCCGGGAGCCAGGCCCCCTCCCTCTGACTTCAAACTGGACTCAAACAATGAACTCACTAGTCACGGGAGGGAAGGAGGGGCTTGTTGGCAGCCCCTCACTCCCAATTTCCAACCTCTCCTGTTGTCCCCCACGCCCCGTGCCCAATCATACCTTGTTCCCTGCCCCCAATGCCCCGTTCTTCGTTCTGTACCCCCCAAAACTGTAAAAGAGCTGTCCCCACCTTGGGTCTTGGCCTTACTGGGGAAGGGGAGCTCCCATGTCCTGGTGAACTCTCGCTTTACTAATAAACTGGTATGCTCAGAACTTTGTGCCTCAGTTTACCTGATTTTAACTGTGACAATACTGTCACCTCTCTAGGTTTTTAGGACTCCTGGTCTCTCCTGGTTCTCCTCCTACCTCACTGACCACTCTTTCTCTGTATCCTTTGCTGGACCTTCATGCATGTCATGCCCTAACTGCAGGACCCCCCAACTCTGCCTCACAGCATTCGAAGATGTCTCCAAAGCAGCCTTTCGATCCCCAACCCCACTGCTAGTGCTTATCCCCCCAAGCATTTTGCACCTCCTATGCATTTATTTTTCTGTGTACTTTGTGTGCCCTCCTTCCCTACCCCCCCACCAGTAACCTCCCTGAGGGCAGGCATTACTTCCTTCTGGGGTTTCTGTCCCCAGCCTTAGCACACACAGCAGACGTTTGATAAATACCTGGATGCTGAATGAATGAAAACAGATGGATCCGAGGACACAAGAGGATTTGATTATGTGAAAACAAAGAGCTTTGGGACAACAAAAATAACACCCAGGATTTTTGGAGGGGAGAGACGGAGGCGGGAGGGGCGCATGCAATAAACAAGTCTGAGAAAAGCTGGACCCCCAGAATCGGGAACGAGGGGCCCAGCCTTGTAAGAGCAGACCCACTGTCCACAGAGCGTGAAAGGCAGTCCACAGAGCAAGACAAGCCAATTATCGGTAACCGCCCAGATTAACCGCGTCTAGACTTGGAGAAATGGAACGGTAAGCACTCTCCCTGACCCCCTAACCCCACCAAGAGGGTTCAAAGCCTGGAAGGTCCATGATGGCGCAGCTATGAAGAAAGACACGCCCTCCCCGGCGGTGGCGCCACGGCGGGGCCCCATCTTTTTGTGAAGGGGTATCACAGCACAGCCCGGTCCCTACTGTTGGCCACAGGCATTCACAGCTAAGGGGACGTGGGCAGGAAGAAAAACCTCCTTTTGGCAGAAAAAGTATTCCTAGCAGGTCAGCTAGTCACAGCTGGGAACAGAAGCAGCATCCATGCCCATCAGAGGCCGGCTAGGAAGACTGCAAGGAAACAGCAGGGGCCTTCCAGGAAGCAGCACAGAGTGCAGACACCCGACCACACTGGCCACAGCTGCGGCAGCCACAGCCATGAGCAGACCCCAAAGGCGGGGGGAGAAAAGAAGACGGTCAGAAGGGGTGAGCCCGGACAGGGTGGCCCAACAGCCCAAGGTTGGTCAAAATGCAAACCACGCAGCTCACGACTGCACGCGTGAGTCCTGGGCCCCGCCAGGCCCATTCTGGGGTCTGGACCTCTCTGAGGAGACGCATTTGTGAGGGTCAGAGAAAGTCAGTAAGACTGGCTGTGTACCATGCCCTGGGGATACAAGGTCAAAACTGAGTGTCCCCCTGCCACGGGGACACGGCAGAGGGAAGGAAGGGCCACGGATGCTGAGAGGCAGAAAGCCCCACCCACGGGAGAGACTAGGCGGGGCCTCTGGGAGAGGCAGCACGACCCGGGGATTCCAGGAGGTGAAGGGCAGAAGGGAGGGGACGCCAAGCAGCCAATGGACAAACCTTGGCTAACGCCCTACACCACGTCAGGTGTGGGCATTTCTATGACCGTGACTGAGCTGCAGGGGGCGCCACAAGCCCTCCCTTGTTGGCCTGAAGAGGGAGAAGGTGTCTGAAGGCAAGCAGTATGAACTAACCCGAGAAATGGGGGCTAGAGGCGCCAAGAGCCTCCCTTGAGGCTCCCCAGAAAGTGCAAGGTACGGGGAGGGGCTTTGGGAGAAACCCATTGAGTACCAGAGGCAGCGTGGCACCTGGGAAAGAACTCTGACTTTGGAGGCACAGGACCCGAGTTCGAATCTCAGACCCGCCACTCGTGACCTACGTGACCTTGGACAAGAAACAGCCTCTCTGGGCCTCCGTCTCCTCCATGTGAAGGGAGAGGGCTGCATGGGCAACAGCAGAGGGTCCCTGGCTCCAGGCTGGCCCCATGGATGGTGGCTGAGGCCATAATAAAATCCTCACTGACACGGGAGGGCCACGGCAGACCCCCAAAGCAGGACTGGCCTTCACGGCCCAAGCAGGCGCACGCGCACACTGCATGTACCTGAAGCGCCCTTGGCGCAGCCCCGCCTCCGGCTATCCAAGAAGGAGTTGATTTTGTCGACGGCCTTGAAGTTCTTGTTGCGCTTGAGGATATCAATGGCGCAGCGCGCCTGCTTGTCCACAATGGTGGGGTCTATCCCCAAGTACAGGAGCATCTGCACATCTTCGGTCTGGCCTGGAGACAGGAAGAACAGGTCACCGCCAGGGTCACGGCGGGGGGGGGGGGGGCCCCCCCCCCCCACTCACTCACCCCAGGAAGACGGGACCCACACGTGACATCATGCCACCCCCCCCAAACCATCCGGCCCAGCGACTGGTCCAGTTTGCTCCCTGGCAGCAGAAAGTGAGAGAACCAGGTTACCAGGCAACGCTGTTGCCTAGCAACAAGCACCCGCATCAGAGACTGAGAAACGTTTCACTTCCCTTTGCTCTAAGGTAAAAACAGGAAACATGGGGGGGGGGGCTTGCCCAAGGGGGACGGGGGACAAGCTGGGCCACGTGACAGACCCTCGAGCGAAGGAACTATCCAGGGCGAGAGGAAATCCAGCCAGCGCGAAGCCCCAGCCCCCACGACCTGCAGGCCCACCAGCCAGGGCCCCTCCTTCCCCCAAGGACCACATCTAGAGGCACTGTCACAGTCGCTGGTGCTGGGGCCCTGACATGCTGACGGACGCGATGGGGACTCTGCCTCTGTCCTCCAGATGCTGCATCCTCGTGACTGCTGTCTGTCACTAGGCCCCCAGCCCCGCCCCTCCCGGGCTCCTCTCCCCACTCTCGCCATCAGCCACTAGGGCCCCTGGCAGGCAGGATGGGGAGCTAACACTCCCTTCTCTGAACCGTGTCTTTAAAGAACTGGAGGAAATGCTCCATTTCAACTCGAGGGCAGACAGAACAAAGGGATCGGCCAGAGAGCTGGGCTGGCCAACACAAATCCGCGTATGGGACCGTCCCCGAGCCTCAGTGCCGTCCCCTGAGGTCGGGCCGTGACCGGGGCACGCAGGGTTAGGGCTAAGGCTGCAGGGCCCAGGCCCCAGGGCCTTCTGAGGATGCCCAGCAGCTCACGGGATGAAGGGTCTCCACGGCAGAGGGGCCGGCAAGAAAGACGAGCAGGACAGGCTCGTGCCTCCCCGACGTCTGGGCGTCTCGGACAAGAGCCGAGCAGGCGTCACGAAGGGGGCTGCGCGAGGCAGGGACCTCAGGGAGAGCTCAGCCCAGGGGGAGGCCGGCCCGCGGCGTTCCTCCAGACGGCCTCCCCCAGACGAGCTCTGTGCCGAGCTGTGCCGCGAGCTGCCTGAGGTCCGGGGCCCTGGGAACACGCAGAGGCCTGTGCTCGTCAGCCACGTCCTGCTGACCCCACGCCCGCTGATGCGGTGTGGTATTGGGAGCCGGGGCCTGCCACCCTCCCTGTCTTCCTTCTGGGGCAGCCTGGCCAGCGCCACGCCCGGCAGCCCAACATGCTTAACACTTAACGCTTCTGAACGGCCAGCCCCGATGGCCCGCTCCCCTAGCTCCCGAGCCTGCACCCCTTCTATGACCCTCCTGGCCTTCCCCAGTGATGACAGAAATGCGCAGGCTCACCCAGCGCCTCCCTGGGGTGAAGAGATAGCCCAGCCCCCGGCCTGGGGGAGCATCCAGCAAACGCTTGACTGACAAAGACCACCCCCCACCAGGTGAGCTCATGAACAATTTAGACGCTGCCCAGCAGACCCTGGCCAACGCTGTGGCTCTTTCTGAAACTTTTCCTTACAGATTGTGGCTTTCCACCCTTGGGCACACCATCAGTGGCAGGCTCTTCCCTGCCCTGTGGCTCCAGTCCACAGACCACCACAGAGGAGGCACCAGCAGAGCCCTGCCCTTCCCCCCCAGGGAGGCAGCTCAGAGCTAGGGGTGGGGCTCTGGACGCTCGCGGGAGCCTGGGGTGTCCTCCCCCCCCAGGGCCCAGCCCGACTCCTTACGTCTGCCGAGGTACCCGGAGCAGTGAGAGGCAACGACGTGCAGGACGGTGCAGCCGTCGGCATCCGTCTGGTTAATGTCTGCTCTCAGCTCGGGCTTCTGGTCCATCAGCCACCGGAACAGGTGGTTTTCCTCTGAAGCAAATTCAAAAATAACCCCGTGACCTTCTGACTGGACAGAAGCTCAGGCCCGGGCCAGGCAGGAGAGTCGGGGAAGGAACCCAGATCCCACCTGGAAGCAGGAGGGAGAGAGTGCCACCGCGGGCGAGGCAGGCGGACCTGGGAGGCTCCTGAGGCCCAGCCGGACCCTCCCCACGGACACACGTTACCAGGGCGGACGTCCTGCCCCTGGTCCAGGGGGCCAACCCTGTCCCCTGCAAGGACCCACCGGCCGGGGGGCGGGGGGGGGCGCAGGGACCCTCACTCGCTTGGATGCAGAGCTTCATGATGGCGTGAAGGGGGTAGGGCCCGATGCTCTGGACGCTGGCCCCCAGCGAGATCAGCCACTGTACCAGCTTCGGCACGTGCTCCATCTTCTCGTAGTGCCCGAAGAGGACGTATTTCTGGGGACACACGAAGGCCTCGCTGAGCATCAGCGTGGATCTCACGCTCGGCAACGCCCCCCAGGGTAAACTGCCGACCCCCCACGCCGCTGGCACAAATCACAGCCTGAGGCCAGGGCGACTCACGGGGAGCCCCCGGGAGAGCCTCAGATGAGCCAGGAGAGACATGGGATGGGGGAGAGACAGCGGAGGGGTCGGGACGGGAAATGGTGCCCTCCCACCAGCGAGGGGCAGGAGCAGGGGAAAGCGCGCCCCGCCCCGCAGGCATAGCCCCCATACCTCAAAGAGACCCTTCAGGGACAGGTCGGGCACCCTCAGGTCACGGGGCAACTTATCCTTCTTAGTGCACAGCAGGAGGAAGGACTAGGGGGGAGAAGAGCTGGTGAACACCCCAGGGGTCCCAGAGTCCCAGAGAGCCAGGCTGCTCTAGAGGAAGGTGATTCAGGGGAAGGGAGCTGCCAGCTCATGGGGATGGCCTGCTCCACTCTGGGACCTGGGACGTCGCAGGCTGGTGAGGTTCCACCCCCCCCCACCCCTCACGCCCGCCCCGCCCCACTCACGTGCCACAGCCCCTTCTTGGCCAGCTTCTCGATGACCGCCTGCCAAACGCTCGCGTCGAAGCCCACACTGAAGATCTTCTCGAAGAAGGGCAAGAAGCTGCGCAGGATGACATGTTCCCCTGGAAGGCGAGAAGGCACGTCCAACAGCGCGTCCGACCAGCGAGCGGGACCGGGGGCCCGCGTGGCCTCTCGCCACAGCGTGGTGCGGGCGATGCTGCGGCACACGGAGCCATGGGGGAGGGGGAGTCTGCGTCCAGTAAGCAGGGGGACTGCGGATGACACAGAGGCCGTCCACAAAGGGGGGCAGGGCGAGCCCGGAGGCAGTGGGGCCGGGGGAGGGGCAGCACCAGAACAACTCCCCCAGCTGGCACTGACGGTCCCGCGGGCACCTCCGGGAGCCGGGCGGCCCCCCTCCCTCCCAAGGTCGGAGCGGGTCCCAATTCCATATTTCCTGAGGGACATGAGGCCAAAGAAGGCTCGGTGAGCGTGGGGCCCTGAAGGCCAGGACTCCGGGGGCAGAGATGGGCTCGCCGCAGCGGGAGGCACCATTCTCTTCATGCCCGTCCGAAGCGGGTCCTCGGCCAACCCACGGAGCTCCGGACATCGCCAAAGACGAATTCTCTTCTCCTTAACGATCTCCTTCCTCCCGTTAAGAGTGTCTGTCCTTTTAATGCCTTAAAAGGCATTCTCTTTTCTCACAGAGTTCACTGATAACAACCACATTATGACACGGGTAGGAAAGAGATGATTTCCATTTGGCAGACGGGGAAACAGAGGCAACGCAGGTTAGACCCCAAACACAGCAGTCGTAACGCCCCGGAAAAGCAGGTTTTCAGAACCGCCTGCTCAGGTCTCCGGCGCCCCTCAGCTCCCAAGGAGAGGGGACGGGATGGGGGCGCGCTCAGCAGACCGCCTGCATCCCTGAGGGTCACTGTTGCCCACAAGCTCTCCAGGGACTCCAAGGGGATGCAGCAGCTCCCACCGCCGCCTGCCCCCTTGTCTGCCCGCTGTCACCCGGATGCCCTGAGAACCTTCTCGAAAGAAGGGGATGTAGGGGGCAGCTCGGTGGCACAGTGCACAGAGCACCGGCCCTGGATTCAGGAGGACCTGAGCTCAAATTCGGCCTCAGACCCATAATACCTACTAGCTGTGTGACCCTGGGCAACTCACTTAACCCACTGACTAGTCAAAAAACAGAACCAACAGAGAGCTGCCTCCTGCTCAGGGCCAACACTGGGCCAAGGCACGCTGACTCGGGAGGAGTTGGTGCCAAGGTTAAGAAGCCACCAACAGTGGCGACCCCCGCCCGAGAAGGCGCAGGTTCAGGGGTCGGGCCCGTGACCCGCTGCCCCCAGCCCCACCCTACCCAAGCACACAGGCACGGCCCCCACGTACCGCTGATGGTGGTGAAGATGCCCACGATGAGGTCGGAGATCGGCACCTGGTCTGGGGAGCTCTGGAGGATGCGCAGGCCCTCCAGGAACATCTGCGCGGCCTTGTAGGGCTGCAGGAGCTGCAGGAGCGAGTAGCCGGCCCGGTAGTAGCCCTGCAGCAGAGAAGGGAGGCGGGAGAGTCCCTGGAGCCCAGCCCTTCCCCGGGAGGAGGACCACAAGCACCAGAGCGCACCGCGCCGCACGTCCCTATCCCCAATCCCGGGCCTGGACTCTGCACCCTGGACGCGGGCCGGCCCAGCTCAGCCTTCGCGAAGGCCTCACAGAGCGGCCGCGCTCAGCCCCGAGCCCAGGGCCATGCTGAGCACGCGGAGACAGCAGAGGAGAGAGGAGAAGAGGTGGGCTGCGAGAAAGGCCCAGCCCCGGGGGTCCAGGCAAGAAGAGGGCAGGGGAGGCAGGCGGTGCCCGGGGCGTGTCCTCTCTGGACACGGGACAGGCCATGGGGGGCCGGAGGACCGTGAGCCCACGCCCTCTGAGAGTGGGCTCTGCATGTGTGCAGGAAGGCAGGGGGTGATAAACAGAAGGAGCTGATGCACGCACTCCCGGGGCCCTGTGACCGTGGCAGCCGGGCTAGTGCTGCCGACCGGGGCCTGCCCTTTTGTGGTGTCCACAGTGAGCAGAGAGGCAGCAGAGCAGGGGCCGGGGCACCGTGGGAGAGGCCCAAGCGGCCGGCCAGGACCCTGCCCCAGGCTGAAGGGCAGGCCTCATGCAGGGACACGCGACAGCTGTGGCCAGGAGGGACCGGCAGAGGCTCCGTGCCAGCCTGAGGCCACAGGGCCTTGAAGGACGGCCAGCCAGCTACCAGCCAGAGAAGAGAGTCTTGTGCATGGGAAAAGAGCTCCAACGAGAGGCGTGAATGGTCCAGAGAGCCTGGCGAGGGAGCCTATGAGGGGGCACGGGCCAAAGCCAGGCTGCAGGGCCTCGAATGCCAAGGTCAGGAATGTGGATCAGTGGCAAGCCATGGGCAGCCAAGGGATGCTTTGGTAACACAGGGTTAACACAAGGGGATCTCTGTATTGCAGAAAATGAACCCAGCAGGAGTGGGGGGCAGACAGAAGGCAGCCATCCGCGGAACACGTGGCACCGGCCTGCGCTAGGGAAAAGGGCACAGCCAGTCTCAGGAGGGGATGCCCACTCTGCCTTGGGCTCACAAAGCAGGGGCAGGCCCTATTTCCTAAGGTCTGTTTTCCTAGGCACGGCAGATTCCCCCCTCGCTCCACGTGGGCATCCCTGCCATCCTGGGGGAGGCCCGGCAGCAGTCTGGGCGCTCACAAGGCAAACGTCCCCAAAGCCCTTCTCGCCCCCAAACCAGAGCAGGGGCTAGGGAGTGGGCAGGCCAACTTCTCGGATGACTCGGGGGCCCCTCCTAGAGGGGGGCATCACCCACTTTGACCTCAGAGACTCCTGACCCCCAAAGAGAAGTCCTGCAAGCATGAGCCTTGGAAGCTTCAGGGAAAGCATCCTTGGGCCCCGAAGGGCACAGAGCAGGCATCTTCCTGCCCTCAGCCTCCGAGCGTCCAGCGGCCCAGGCCTCAGGGACTCACTTGGCCGCCCGCAGGCATCCCCGTCTCACAGCTGGCTCCCGCTGACGCTCTTCTGTGCGTCCTGCCTCCCCTAAGAGTATCTGGGGACGCTCCTCCTCTTCTCCTCCCACTCCCCCAACAGCACCACAGAGCTTAAGGAATGGCGCACAAGGAATAGCGCCCAACACCTCCCGGCTGAATGCAGGCTGATGTGACCGTCAGGCACCGATGCAGCCGCCACGTCACCTGTCCCACAAGAGCTACCTGAATGATTCCTTTTCACTCCCTGCCTGATTTCGCCTGAAAGAAGGACTGACCAGATGCAAAAAGGCTGCTTGCCAGAGGCTCCGAGAAGGAAGGCCAAGGCAGAAGAAGCCCAGGCTAGCTAGAAGCTCGCAGGAAAGCCCCTCCCCCCATCTCGTGGCAGCTCAGAAACAAGGAGCAAGTGGGCCCCGGTCACCCAGCAAGGCAAGGAGCAGCACAGTGACCATGTTTCCTTACTTAGCCAGAACTTTTTTCTTGTCCTCCAGACAATGTTCATGGCCTTAGGGAGCCTGTTCAAAGCACAAAGAGAGTCCGTGAGAAGCTGGCAGAGCCTGGGCAGGCCCACCGCGGCAGGGCATTACCTTGACGTAAGAGGGATCCCACTGCAGGCTCTCTTTGGCGGCATAAAAGGCTTCGTTCCATTTCCCCAGGTTGTAAAAGGCGTTGGACTTGTTGCAGAGAAGCACGGCCAGGTCTCTCCGGGGGATCCTGAGGGGAAGAACACAGTGCTGACCCTGAGCGCCTGGCCCGGAGCAGGCCACACACCAACAGCGTCAGTCGCTTCCACTAAGAGGAAAAGTACAAATACAACATCCTGCATGCGCCCACGTGTATACGTGCACCACAGAGCACCAACACCAGAGGAGGGGTCGCACCAGATGTCCTGAGTGGGGGGCCCTTCCTTCCAACCCTAAGAGTCCGCAGGACCTCGGAGGTCATCCGGTCCACCTTGCTCACTTTTACACGTAGGGAAACTGAGGCAGGTTTAGAAAGGCTGAGAGGTGGCCCCCAAGACTCTTATCCAACACCCCATACCACCTCCAACTGTGGGGCTCCTGAGTCCTATCAGTCTTCATTAAAATGCACATAAATAATGACCTGTCACCCAAAATAGCTTTCTCCAATAATGTTTTAGAAAGTACTTTCCGGGGCAGCCAGGTAGTGCAGTGGACGGAACACCGGCCCTGGAGTTCAGGCCTCAGACACATAACACTCACTAGCTGTAAGACTCTGGGCAAGTCACTTAACCCCAACTGCCTCACCCAAAAAAAAAAAAAAAAGGTACTTTCCACACTTACAATGGACACACAAGTGTTTACTTGGCTGATGATAGTTAATCCCCATAGTAGAGACAGATTCCTTCGCAACCATATGAAAAAGCACCCCAAATTACGACCGGCAGGAGATATACATCAGAAGCACCAAGACACATCACCGCATCCCCAGCCCTCTCCTAGCAGATCCCAAGGAGGCCAATGACAAGAAGAGGTCCCCAACACAGCCAAGCAGTCCTAACGGTGCGATCTGCGGTAGCACAGCACCAACACCCATGCGGATGCCCCGCGAGAGGAGGAGGAGAAACGTGGCGGCAGAGAAGGCAGACAAAGCCAGGAAAACAAAGGCACAACGACCAGCACAACACAGAAATGGAGCCGCCCAACACAAGAGTGCGCGCCGAGGGCCCGGGGGACGGCGGACAAATTCTACACGTCCCAGGAGACTCGGGGGGCTGCTGGTTGGTCTTGTCCAATGCTCTCTTTGGTCTGGTCTGGTCTAAAGGGTGGGAGAAGGAATAAACTGGAAAATGGAAAGTCTAGTCCTGAAGCGTTCTTCCTGTCTCGTTGTCACAGAATCCTCTTAGATGAAATAGTTAATAGACACCTGAAATGAATGACAACTCCCATCCAAAAGTTTAAAGTCCTTCCCCTTCTCCTCCTCAGAAGGATGTTTTTGACCTGGAAAAAGGGAAGCCAACCAGCTGAGCCTCATTCTTCTTCCTCGGCGGGCACCCAGGCGGGGCGGAGCAAGACGCAGTCTGTCCCCTCTAGGAGACAAAGGACCAGGATGTCCAAAGCAAGATGAAAAAGGCGCGGATGAGGGCCAGGCCGAGAGGCCGCCTCCACCACAGAGCTCCCCTCAGAGACGGCGCCTTCCTGGGAGCCTCTTTCCAAGAAAAGACACAGGGCGTGGCCCTCCCCCCTGCGCACCCTGGGCTGGGCTGTCTGTGCCTCGTGGAACATCCTGGACCACGCAGGATCTCACGGTTCACCTCTCTCCTCCTCACCCCGCTCCTGCCTCCTCCCTCGCGGTCACCTCCTCAGCCCAGCCTGCCCATCCCCTGTCTGTGTGGACAAAGGAGTCCGACGGGGTGTCTGGCTGTCGGCCCCTCACGCCCCCAGGGGCCGCTTGGGGACAGCAGCCCCGACAGAGCAAGCCTGGCCGGGAGGAGGGAACCCAGCCTCTCTCCTCCCCCAGGGGAGAAGCTGGAAACTCACCAGTGGTACAAATGCAGCAGCACCTGGATGGCCTCATCATATTTTCTGATGGCCAAGGAGAAGTTCCCACTCTTAAAAATCTGGTTTCCAGATTCTTTCAAATACTCAGCATAGGTCGCCGGGTCCATTCTGTGCAGGCAGAGAAACAAACAGCATTAGGCTCGAGCCGGGCTGGGGGCAGCCAGGGCTGACCAGCAGCCGCACGCGCTCTCGAAGCCAAGCTGGCGGAGGAAAGACGCGCCCCCCCCCCCCGTGGGATCCCACCGAGCCGGGCGGCAGGAGCTGCATATCTCACTCTCTCTCTCACACACACACACAGCGGCGGCTGTATCACACACACACACACACACACACTGTGGCAGTGGCTGTGTCTCTCACATACACACGGCAGCGGCTGCATCATATATACGGCGGCAGAGGCTGCGTCACACACACATACACACACACTAAAACACACACATACACACACACACGGTGGCAGTGGGGCAGTGGCTGTCTTACACCCACACACAGCAGCGGTGGCTGCGTCACAAACACATATACACACACACACGCTCACACATGGTGGCGGTGGCTGCGTCACACACACATACACACACATACACACACATACACACACACTCACACACACACTCAAACTCACACACATACACTCTCTCTCTCTCACACACACACACACCCCATGGCGTCCTGTTAGCCTTCCAGACCCACGCACACGAGTGGCCGGCCCAAGCCCTCCACTTCACTGGGCTCTCCAGTTCTGGAGACGCCCGTCTCCAGCAACAAAAAGCAGCGACCCTCACGGCTCCTCTCTGTGCAGCATTCCAAGGCTTTTCACAGAGCACTTTATTTATCCTCATACTGATGGGACGCCCTCACCACCACCGTGGCAGGTCAGTGCCGTGATTACCCCATTTCACAGGCGAGACTACCGAGCCCCACAGAGGTCAAGTGCCTTGCACAGGGTCACACAGCTGATGATGATGATGAAGCTAACCTTTACAAGCACCTACTACGCGCCGGGTGCTGTGCTGAGCATTCCACAAATATAATCTCACTTGATTCTCACCGCCACCCTGACAAGTCAATGCTGTGATTATACCCATTTGACAGATAAGGCAACTGGGGCAAGCAGCGGTGACGTGACTCGCCCCGGGTCACCCGGCTAGTCAGCGTCTGAGGCTGACTCCAAGCACGGCGCTCTATGCACTGCGCCTCCTTTGCCAGCACTCGATGCCCTCATCTCCCTCCGGCACCAGGGGGCTTTCTCTGGGGCAGGCTCCTGTCCCTCAGAGGCAGGGAAGCCCACCCGGGGAGGCCTCGGCCCTGGAAGAGCTCACTCTACCAGTGAGTGCTCAGGGTTCCACCCCTTTCCACCCCCAGCAAGTGTCTGAGGGGCCGTGGAAGGGGTTAGCAGGGGATGCGCACGCCCGGGCCGCGGGCGGCAGCAGAAGGATGTTGGGAGAGCCTCTAGAGCGCTCGGTGCCCCGCGCGCCTCCCTGTCCTGGAGAGACACAGGCCGGCCGCTCATGAAGGAACTCCCGGGGCTGCCCAGGAAGGAGCCTCCTCGTGGCTGAATTAATCAGTGGCATCTCCACGGGCCCAGAGGGCAGTGTTTCTTGAATGAGCTCATTTCATACTGACGCAGTATTTTGGCAGGTTGTCTTGGCATCAGAACATAAGTTCCTGGAGGGCAGGCACTGTGTTTCTGCCCTTCCTTGTATCCCCTGTCCTTAGCACAGTGCCTGGCACATAATAGGTATTACCAAATGTTTGCCAACTGACCCACTGACTGACGGGTGGACGGCCCCACCTGGGATGGGGCAGAGGGAGGTGGCAGCGATGTCCACCTGCTAGAGAACACAAAAATTCCGTTTGTGTGACATGTGACCCACAGCAGCGGCAGTGCCAACTCGCGGTTTTCAGGGCTTCTGCCCAAATTCCTGAGAAATCTGAAAACCGCTTCCTTACCAGGCACGGGCATCACCGTGTCTACTACCTGTCTCTACCACACGCCTCATCCTGAGAAGCGTAAGGTCCTCGCGGGCAGGCCCAGGCAGGCCATCTTTGTCACCATCACCCTAGCCCCCAACACACGGGAGGCAGGGCACAGACACCCTGGTGGCCGATTTAAAAAGCTTGTGGAAGAACAAGGAGGTCCACAGCAGCACGCCGCCGCTCTGGGGAAACGCAGCATTAAAACCCAACCGACGCATCCCAAAGCTGATCAGGAGGCCCGCAGCCCAAAAGGAAAAGAAGAATGAAGGGGGACCACACGTGCAGCCCTCCAATGACCCTACAGAACAAGAATCGTCAAAACCACCACCAGGGGATCGCCAAGTACTTCCTGAGTCCCTGCACCGTCAGGCACTGTGCCAGCTCAAAGGTCCCAAGCACAAGCCTGAAGCTGTCCCTCCCCACACCTAATTTACATCCTAAAGGGGGAGATGAGAGGTCCCTACACAAATGCATACAGCATAGGAAAAATCCTCAGGCAATCCAACCCAACCCAATAGCCCAGTCTTCAGAAAACCCAAAGCCACACATGACTTGGGGAAGAACTCATGTGAAAAGAGCTCCTAGGGGCAGCTGGGTGGTGCAGTGGATAGAGCACCGGCCCTGGAGTCAGGAGGACCTGAGTTCAAATCCGGCCTCAGACACATAACATTCACTAGCTGTGTGACCCAGGGAAGGACGGAAGGACGGAAGGACGGAAGGACGGAAGGACAGAAGGAAGGAAGGAAGGAAGGAAGGAAGGAAGGAAGGAAGAAAGAAAGAAAGAAAGAAAGAAAGAAAGAAAGAAAGAAAGAAAGAAAGAAAGAAAGAAAGAAAGAAAGAAAGATAAAGAGAAAAGAAAGACTGAGGAACCACACTGACCATGACCGAACAAGAGAGAATAGGAGACGAGCAGAGGATGCCCGCCACGGCCGGCGCGGATGCTTGGGGCACCGCCACGCGGCAAACGGGAAGAGAGGCCAAGCGAGTTCGGCTGCTCTGGTGCACCCTCAGCCTTCATCCTTCGATGAAAGGCCGTCTCCAAACACGAGGGCACTGGCCAGACCGGCAGACCTGAAGCCGAGAGAGGACACGGCCCCAGGCCTCTGCCCAGTCCAGGCTCCGCCAGCCCCTCTAAACACCAACAAGAGCCCAAACATCTATGGCTTCCCACCCCTCACTCCCTCCTTTCTTTCCAACGGAAGGGGCCTCCTGCTGAAAGACAGGCAAAGTGTGTGTGCCAGGTGGGGACGCCACAGATGTATCTACACCCACCTCTCTCCTCTCTCCTCCCCCTCTGCCTTTTCCTTTTTCTTTCTCTCTCCCTCTTCCCCCTTTTTTTCTTCCTCTGTATCTACCTCCCTCCCTTTCTTTCTCCTCTCTTCTCCCTTTTCCTTTCTTTCCTCTTTTTCTCCTTCCATCTCTCTCACCTCTGCCTCCCTCCCTCTCCTCCATCTTTCTCTCCCCTCCTTTCTTTTTTTCTCTCTCTTCCATCCTTTCTCTTTCCTCTCCCTCTTTCTCCTCCATCTCCAGACTCTCTTTTCCTTTCACCTCCCTTTCTCTCCCCATCCCATTTCTTTCCCCCCTCTATCCTCTTCGTCTTTCTTTTCTCTCTCCCCCTTTTTCCTTCCTCTCTCTCCCTTTTCCTTTCTTTCTCCCTCCCCCTTTCCTCTCCTTTCTCTTTTCTTTCTCTTTCCCTCTCCCTCCCCCTCTTTCTCTTTCCTCTCTCCCCATCTCTTTTACTTTCATTTTCATTTCTCTGTATCTACCTCCCTCCCTTTCTCTTTCCTTTTTTCCTTCCTTCTCTCTCACCTTTGCTTCTCTCTCCCCCTCCCCATCTTTCTCTCCCCTCCTCTCTTTTCCTCTCTCCCTCTTCCAATCTTTCTCTTTCCTCTCCCTCTCTTCTCCCTATCTCTAGACTCTCTTTTCACATTCCTTTCTTTCTCTCCCCTATCCCATCTCTTTCTCCCCTCTATCCTCTTCATCTTTCTTTTCTCTCCTCCCCTCTCCTTTTTCCTTCTCTCTCTCTCTCCCCCTCCCCCTCCCATCCCTTCCCTGTCTCTCTATCCCTTCCTCCCTCCCCAGGTACAGGCGTCCAGCCCATAAATTACCTTCAGTAAACAGCCTGCAAGACACCACAACCTCGTGTCCTGCCTGGGACCCAAACTGGCCGTGCCCCAGGCAGCTCTTGAAGGCTCTACGCTGGGGGCAGAGTGGGCACAGGTCTGTCTTGGTGAAGGGACCTTCCTCGGGGGAGTGAAAGCTCAGGGCAGCCCCCAAAGGAGTCTGCTTTCACCTCTACCGGAGCAAGACCCAAGAGAAATGCCTTGTGAGCATCCCCCACCAGCAGCTTGAGGTGTCGGGGGTCTACAGAGGGGTGCATAAGACAAGCCCCCCTGCCTCCCTCTCACAGGGCATAAGGCAGCAACAGCCCCACTGGCCCTCCAGAAAGCCCCTCGAAAAAGAAGTGGGATGCAGAAAAGCCTGGGGGATGGGGGGGGAGGACCCCCTTTGCCTTCTTCCTGGCTGAGGCCCCAGCTCTAGTACTCACACCCTGCAGGGAGGCTGGGCTGGGCAGGATAGGGCGGGGCCTCACTAACAAACGGGTGACTGCCTGTATTTATCAGCATATCTGGGAAGCCCGAGGCTGGGGATCATCACCTGGCACATATGCTGGACTTTGGTCCAGCTATGCAAACATGCCACAGAGATAAAGTCAGGGTGTCAGTCCATTGCATTCACAGCTAAGAGGGCCTTACTGGTCTTCTCCACCAAACCCTTTTTGTTACTTACAGAGATGGAAACTGAGGCCTAGAGAAGGTCCCCCAGGCCAGTGCTGTTTCCAGGGGCCGCCAGAACAGCCAGAGGGGCATTGATGCAGGGCTGAGGGCAGGCAGGGAGATATCAAACGAGACGGCAAGCTGATTGGTTTTCCTTCCCAGACCCAGAGAGTGGGGCACAAAATGGCAGCCCCTGGCATCAGGACAGGGAAGACAGGGCTGACCTCCTTGGCCTGCCCCAGCGGATGGACACGGACGGACGTGGATAGCCAAAGGTCACGCGGCAAGCCATCACCGGCCCCCTGGCCGACGTAGGGGAACAAGGGCCTGTCCTCAGGCTGTGTTCACTGCACCAGCTCACTCTCGCTCGGGACACACAAGAGCCCCCAAACTTGGCTCAGCAAGGCCAAGGCCTTGGTCCTGGTCTCACAGCCAGCAAGCGTCCAGCCATCCCTAACTCCATGCTACCCATGTGGCCTCTCCAGGGCTCCAGAGAGTGGAACTCATGGCATAGGGGACAATCGGGGAACAGGGAGTGACGCTGAAGCCAGGAAAAGTCTCCCAAGCACCAGACAATGGGCCAGGCTCAGTCTGCTGGACACACCGGCTCTATCTGAGATCAATCCTGAAATCAAGACGGCAACAGTGGAGAGGGACAAAGGGAGGAGAGAGAAGGAGAAAGGGGGAGGGAGAAGGAAAAGGAGGAAAGAGAAAGAAGGAGGGAAGAGGGTGGAGGGAGAGGGGAGGGGAGGAAAGGGGGAAGAAGAGGAGAAACAGGAGAGAAAGGGAGAGGGAAGAGGAAAAGGAGGAAAGGAGAGAAGGAGGAAGAAAAGGAAGAAGGAAAAAAGGGAAGGAGGGAGAGGGAGAGAAAGGAGGTAGAGAAGAGGAAGAGAGGAGAAGGAAAAAGTAGGAATAGAAGGAGGAGGGGGAAGGGGGAAGGGGGAAAGGGGAAGGGGGGTAGGAGGATGAGGAGGGGGGAGGGAGGAGGAAGAAAGGAGGAAGAGAAGAGGAAAGGAGGAAGAGAAGAAGAAGAAAGGTGGAAGGAGAAGGAAGAAAAGAATAGAAGGAGAGAGGGGGAAGGGGGGAAGGGGAGGGGGGAAGGAGAATGAGGAGAGGGGAGGGAGGAGGAAAGGAAGAAGAGAAGAGGAAGAAAGGGGGAAGGAGAAGGAAGAAAGGAGGAAGAGAAGGAGAGGGGGGAAGGGGGGAAAGGGAGGGGGAAGGAGAGGGGGGAAGGGGGAAGGGGAGGGGGTAAGGAGGAATAGAAGGAAGAGAAGGGAGAAAGGGGAGCCAGAGAGGTGGGGGAGGGGAGAAAAGGAAGGAGACTGGATAAAGAAGGGAGGACATGAAGAGATGCACCCTTGCATCCTTGCCTGGCCTCCCGACTCCTCCTGGCTCTGCCCTCTGGGTGACCTCCTCCTTCTGTCCAAGGTCGTCACCCAGCTGGCTACACTGTGTCCCCTCCACATTGCAACCTCTGGGTGAACCCGTTCACCCAGGGCACTGTCCTCCCCTCACCAGCTGAGAACCTGCCTCCTCCTTTACAGAAACAAAGGGGCCATCCTCCCCCTCCCATGATGAGGTGGCCCTTCTCCACCCCAGGATGACCCCCTCCCCTCCCCCCATCCTGACAAAGACCCTCCCTGCCCCTTCCGCCCACCCACCTGCTACCTCCTCTGCCAGTGGGGCGAATCTTCCCTCAAATGACCTCCCAGGGGCTCTTGTTCAGTGCTGCCCCTTCCTGACCGCCAGGCGCTCCCTCCCACCTGTCTGACCAGTCGCCCTCAGGCTCCGGGGACGAATGCTCTTGCAGGCCACCCTCACCGGCCATGGCTGTGGCCCTCGGTGCCCAGGAGGGAGCCTGAGCTGCTCGCCCTCCAGCCTCCGCCCTCCTCCCCTGCCCACCCAATGCTCACCAGCTCCCATAGGCTCAGTCATCAGCTCTATGCAAATGAGCCCCAAGGCGATCCAGCCAGTCTGTGTCCTGAGCAGCAGTGCCCTGCCCAGAGCAGCCCCTAGCCTGGGTAGGCACCTGCCATCCACCCTGGTCAGGATGCCCCATGGTCCCCCTCTCTCATTCTGCCCCAGGCCAGACGGAGGAAATGAGGGCCGGGGCTCACTGAGCCCTCTCTGACGAGCACTTAGAGGGGAGCCCCGACCTGCTTCTTGCCCCCCACAGCGGCGGGTAGCCAGAACACCTTCCGAAGCACCCCGCCCCAGCCCAGGGCTCTTGACACCTACGGGTCAGATTTCCTTCTAAAGCAAACCCACCCGCCAAGCTTCACGGGTCAAGATAAGGGTGACCAGGGCCCTCAGGCCAGTTCTGACCACCAAAGACCAGCAGCAGCATGAGCCTTCCAAATGGACCAAGGGCCCCTGAGGCACAGAAACAGCAGCCCAGGGGCCAGCCCAGAAACAGAGAACACCAGAAGCCTGAAGTGGGGGTCAGGAGGCTGATGTCTAATGACCTAGCAGCTGGAGAAGACCCTTCCCCTCCAGGGGTCTCACTTTGCTCATCTGAAAAAAGAACGGGATAGACGAGATGACCAATGGGACCAGCCTGGCTCAGAAGCTCTGTGCCTCACCAGCGAACCCAAGAACAGGGTTGGCCAGCGCTTGGCACAGCGCCAGGCACACAGGAGGCGCTTAAGACATGTTTACTGAATTGCATTAACCACAAGGAGAAACAGAAGGCGCCTGAGTGATGGGAGGCCAGAAAGGGGCGCTCACGCAAATGGCCCCATAAAACAGGACGCCGGAGCTATGGGAGGTTTGAGGCGGCGAGAAGGGCTGGAGGGAGGCAGAGCAGGATTGCCAGGCAGTGGCGAGGGCCCAGTGGAGGCTTTTCTCCACCTTCGTCTGGCAGCAACGCGTAGGCACCAAGGTCGTGACGCACGGTGGGAGTGATCCAAGGCTGAGGCTTGGCGGGGCGTAACTGGCAACATGATAAAACATGATGCAATACAGATGCATCCTCAGTCCGGCTCAGATGGGCTCTAGCGGACGAGGCCAGAGAGCCCTGGGGCTTGTTCAGCTCCAAGAGCCCAGAACTCCTGGCCTCACGGGCAGGAAGCAGGGAGCAGGGCTCCTGCTTCAGAGCCTCCGGATAGCTGGAGACCTCGAAAGCCAACGCCAGAGCCCAGGGAAGTCCAACGCAGCTGCTGGTGGCAGAGGAGCAAAGGGAGATGCTCCCGGTCGAAGCAGGAAGGAAGGACGTCCAGCCTGGGAAGGCTAAAATAGCTTCCAATCGTCCACTACCTCGGCATAACCACTTAGAGATCACAAAGTGCCTCCCAAGGCCCTGCCCTGAACATAAACCATCTGTGGCTGCCCATCGGAGCCCCTAAGAGCAAACACAGATTGTTCTTGGGAAGATTTCCATGAACTGATACAAGGTGAATTACGCAGACCCAGGAGAACAATGTACATTACGTGGAGGGAATGCCGGCAGTGCAACGGGGGAGATCTGTCTTCCTGCTCCTAACCCACCCTTACTCCTGCTGGCCTTACTCCACCATCTGTGTACCCTCCCAAAGTTCTAAGCTCCAGCCCCAAGTCTCCAGAACGGCCTCCAGCCCTGGGCCTCGTCCCTCGGGCCTGGAAGGCTCGCTTTCTGCCAGGCCCCGGTTCCTATCAGGTTCAGCCTCCATAGAAAGCTCTCCCCAGGCAGTCCCCAGCAGAACGTGGGCCCCGGAGGACAGAGCCCGCTTCCTTCTGTCTTTTCGTCCCCAGTACCCTGCACACAGGCAGATGCTACGTGAGCGGATGCTGAACGCACTCACTGAATAAACAAGCAGTCCCAAACATTCCATCCAGGGCCCCATAAGGCAGCTCCAAAGGAAAGAGGCTGCCCCCAGCACCCAGCTCTGCCCCGCAGTAGGAAGCCCAGAGAGGAGTCAGCTGGCCTCTGGGTGGGTCTAAGATCCAGGCAGGGCAGGGATCCCGCCCACACATCACAGAGAGTCCAGAGTCCAACCTGGGCTATTGATACGGAGGGTTTACTATCCCACGGCTGCTACCACAAGACAGCTTACACAAGATGAAACTTGGCGCACTCACGTTGGTTAAGCTCAGGGGCATGCCAACCACACACGTGCGAACATCTCCCCCATGCCTTCTGCCCCCTTCTCCTCCTTCACTCCCATCCTCGGGAAGGGGCGGCCCTCCCCTTTCCAAAGCATCCTACGTGGCCAACAGATCCCATTCCGTCCCTTCTCCTCCAACAGACTGCCCCCCATCCTCCCCACCCTCTCTCCTGCCAGCCTTTCCGCCGCCTCCCCTTGACCCCCATGGGCCTGATCTCTACACCGGCTGCCTTCACTCCTCTGCCTCTCTTGCTGAAGTCTCCAGTCTGTCTTTGACCTCATCACTGCACCAGAATGGCTCACTCAAAGCTTGGCTAGCCGTCCTTCCCAGTTTTCCTTCTGCTTCCCTGACTGTTCCTTCTCAGTTTCCTTTGCTTCACCCAGAGGTGAAACTGAAAATTGATCCCCACTTTCTTCTGCATCATTTATTAATTATTCATTGAGGACTGCATCTGATCACTAGGATCAGTCTAATTTAAAAGGACAGCTTGACTAGCTAACATTGGAGTCTAGAAGAGAGCTGAATTTCCCTGTATTTCTGGGCTGCAGCTCAGGCTCTTGCCCCTGGATGGGGGCGGGGATGCTGGGGGGCCCTAAGACATCCTTTGTGGCCCTAAGTCAAGGACTACTTAACCCCAGACTTTCCAGAGAACGTCCTGGAAATCCCCTCTCATGAATCAGGCTAACCCTAAGCCCACCCTCCACCTTTGCCACCTCTAGAAAAGCCTGCCCAGTCTGCTCAGGTGCACCCCTAGCCACTGAGGAGCCTGGGATCTCACTCACGGGCAGCAGCTGGCTTGCTCACAAATGACCATGCCTGGGTCGTGCATCAGTTTCTCCTCCTCACAGACAACCCAAGCCCAGCCCCAGGCCCCCCCCCCCCACAGCGCTGCTCTGGGAGGGCTGTCCCTTCGGGTCTCAAGCTGCCCTTCTCCAAGCACTGCCCTGGGCTGATTTCACTCGCTTCTGTGCTTCTCAGAAAGGGAAGTCCTTCTTCAGGCCAAAAGTACCTCGAGTTTCCGTTGGGTCGGTCTCTGTTCTTCCCGTGTGCTGACAGATTAAAGAGTCCGGAGTGACGGAGCTCCCACCGGACTTCTCTCTGGCGGGAGATTTTGGCCAGAGGAGAAATGAACTCTGGGGTGCTCCCAGGGCTCCTTAGAGGACCTCGTCTGTCCTGCCTTTGGATGACCCAGGCCCACAGGGGCTACCAAGGTTGGTCCTGTCCCAATGACACGACCAAGCTTCCCTTGGCCCGATAAGCCAGAAGGAGAAGGCTAGGAAAAGTAAAGCTTCCAAAAGGCTTCAGAAAAAAAATCACTCTCCCTTCCCTCTGAATATTTCCAACACTGGCCGTGTTGGAAGTTACAGAGATCACAGACACAAAAACTAATCAGAGGCAAAATGTATTATTCTCTACTGAAAACTTCTAAATTAGAATTTCAACGCTCGATGAGTTTGGGGCTACCAGCGAGCTTTGTCAAGTCTGATGAAAACAAAAATTGGCAAATCTCTGTTGAAGAGGGATTCAGTGATGCTCAGAGAAGCGTTAAGATAAAAACAACTTGGGAAGATGCTACAAGAAAAATAAGAGTAAAATTCCTCTAAGTTTAAAAAATTCCACAACTCAGAACTGAAAATCAAATCCATTTTCCACTTAACATTAAAGTGATATGCTGGACAACTGAAGACTGAGAACAGATCTCCACCTACTCGAGTCTCAGTCATACAGCAAGAGCAGCCAGTAACACTTTTTTTTTTTTTTTTGGATAAGGCAATCGGAGTTAAGTGACTTGCCCACAGACACACAGCTAGTAAGTGTCAAGTGTCTAAAATTAAATTTGAATTCAGGTCCTCCTGACTCCAAGGCCAGAGCTCTATCCACTGCACCACCTAGCTGCCCCTTGCCAGTACCGCTTTTGATCAACAAAATCAATCCAAAGCTGGTTTGAGGCTGAAGTCTGAGTACCAGTCTGTGCAACTGCTTTGAACTTTAGTGTAGGTTACAAACTCTTTCAAAGGCATACGCAAAAACTGCACTTGGAGAGATCAACAAATTTACTGTAGGATGGAAATGGGCTTTTTTAAAAGCAGAACAGGAACTTTTTAGACTACCTTCAGTCTCCAAAGGAACTGATAGAAGTAAAGTTGGAGTTTACTTACCCTTCTGTTTCTTACTGCTTTTAAATAACCCCCCTGAAAACACCGTGCAATTCCTGTTATGAGCCCTGAGATGGGGTGAATCCCAAGTGCTCCCACAGAGAGAAAAGCTTGCTTTAGAATCAGGAAGCAACTGAAAAGTAGGTAAAATAAAATATTTTTCTGTGAAGGCTATAATAAGTGAGGGTAAGAAAACAAGAAATGGACTTATCCTTTGAGTGGTTTAAAAGGAAACAGACAAAAAGTGACACCTTGCACCCTTTAGAAAATTCCAGTCTCTACCAGACACTGTTTTGTTTGGTCTCTTTTTTTTTTTAATGCAATTCTTGTTAGTTCTATATTCCTGTTAGTGTTTTTAATGAAAACCAGATACTTTAAATCAAGACATTATTATGCTTCAATCAAAGGATATTGCTAATGCAAATCGTTGTCAAATTTTATTAAGAAATTGTAAAGGAAAACAATTTGCTTTCCTATCAAAGAGTTAGTGAAAGTGGCATAGGCATCAGAGACTAGATCAGTCTCTTTAAAACGTCAAAGGATTCGTCTAAGTGTGTGGTCAAGGGCACCGTTGTCTGATTTACCTTTCACTGAACCGATGTGACGTTCACAACTATATGCTGACAACCGTCGAATCGCCATCACTTTTCAACATGAGTTAATTTTGAAGAGTTAAAAGCATAAGCTCATTGATAACTGAAATGTGAAATCCTGGCAGTTGATGGCCCTTGTGAAAACTGAGATTTTAAACTGTCCATATTAGTGATTATAGGGCTAGCCCTGATTTAGTTGAAGCCAAAAATTAAACGAGTGTGGATGAAGATTTCTGTTCATTTAAACTCATCAGAAAATTAACTCCCTTTTGCTGAGAGACAACCCAAAATCTCCTAACTGGTTAATTACATATGATAACTAATTAGATAAAATAATAACTAATTACATAAGATAATTAACCTAGAGTATTGGTTTGTAACAGGAACAAAGATCTTTCCCTGGCCAAGTTTTTTTCCCCCACTTAAGTACCAGCACCAAAATGGAAGTCGCTTTTCTACAACAGACTCCAAGCGGGAAAACCCTTGTTGGGCTCTGGCCTCTCCCCTGGTCACCGCCAAGGCAACACCTTCACGGAATGGACAGGGGACCGCTTCTCTGGCCCTGAAGGGGCTAACTTTGAGAAGGAGAGGAATGAGTCCTTCTCCAAGGGCATCGATGAGGAGCTCTGTGGTGCTGAGTGAGTGATCTGGGGTCTGACTCTCACAAAGGAACACAAAAGGCCCCAGAGACCTGGAATGAATAACCTCCCAATACCCTAAAGAGCCCAAACAGGCCGTGCTGCGAGGAACTGGCATTGTGAGAAAAGCTGTCAAAGCAAGCCACTTCCTCTTTCAATAGGAATGCTGTTATCAATCTGCTCCAGAACGTTCCCCTCTTTGAAAACTGCTCCCTGTTTAACAGGGCATACTGTGTCCTCAGTTAGAGAAAGAACTCACTGTCCGGAGAGTGGAGCGGCCGCGTCCTCTGAGGAGATCTCTGTCCACGGAGGCCGCTTGGGACAAGCCCACCCTGCCCTGCTGACCCGGCCTTGTGAAACTCCCTGGTTTGAGGAACTCGGAGCTCTCCCAGCCAAAGCAGAAGAAGGCTCCAAGTCACGCTTCAGTAATAAGAGTGTTCTTTCGAGTGCATTTGAAAAATGATGACATTTACCTGTTAGCAAACGCTAACACAAGTGAAGCTACGTTTTGAAACAAACTACTCGCTGCTGCTATGTGTGAACTAGAGCTCACTCTACGTGAGTCAAAGCCCGGTATGGAATTCAATTCTTAGGTGAAGGAGCAACGGAACGTCCCGATACTTAGGAAGAGCTCAGAAAAACAGCAAGAAGCTAGCCCGAAGCCGTCATGGGTGGAATTCTGCTGTTTGAGGAAGGCTTGAACTTGGGGCTCCTCTGAGCTTTGATTTCAGAGCACCTGACTCCTCTCCTAATGCCACGAGTCCTCCCTTCAGAGAATGCCCATGCCCTGCAGCCTGGGCGCTGCTCCAGGTGCGTGTCCGTCTCTGGGAAAGTCAAGGGCATGACCTTGCCATCTTCTTGACTGAGTTCCCCCATCTTGGCAAACAAGACATTTCCCCCCTAGGTATTTCTGATGCTGTGACTCATGGTGAGCCTTTCTGTGTGTGACTGCCTGGGGACCGTGACCCAGACCTGAAATCAAACAGAACCAAGGGGCTGTATTCACGCTGGCATACCCCTCCTTGTGCCTCACACAGCAAATTCCACTAATCGGGGCAAGCGGGTAATGATGCCTCTTTTTTTCACTGTAATAAACACAAGAGATAAACCCTATTGGGGACTACTGACAGCACTACTATAGTGAAGAATCATTTTCAATTGTCACTTGAATTACAAATAACAGAGACCATGAGGCCTCACAATCGACGGAGGATTTCATTCCCAGGGTATCAATACTGTAACAGCCTTTCATTATGTGAATATGATCACACTATCCTCCTGAGGGGGGAATGAACTGCAATCAGCTTTAGATAAATAGAGCTAAAGATGAATGAAGATGAATGTGTTGTTGTTTTTTTTTAACACGGCACACAATTCTGAGAAGCAACATGATGATGGACTATCGTCTTGGATGGACTGTCCATCGGCCTGTTAGCCCATTTTCGTGTAGGATTAAATCCTCTGAAGTTTCGGAGTTCCGGATTTGATTTTCTATAGTTCACCATCTCAACTAGCTACTAAATTGTATTAAGATCCATTTTGAACAAGGGTGACAGGAGAAACACCTAGGAACCTCTGTAAGTGCACAGCCCTTCTACGAAGACCCACCGTCAGAGCTGCCATCAACTGAGCCCTCTTCCAGAACGGGGAAACCAGGAGAAGGTGATGCAGGGACTGCACAAATACCTGAGACTTTCAATGGACGTTGGGGAGTGGGCTACGAGGCATCACCCAGAAGGCATGGAATGTCTGCCTTTCCGACATACCATTTTCTACGCAAGGCTGGCTTAGCAGCAGATATTGTCAACACGCTGACCAGAGAGTGCAAGGATCTAGTCTGCAGCACCCAAGCCCTGTCTACCATTCCAACACACACACAGAGAAGGCCTAAGGGACTCATCGTCTTTGGCCGGGCCGTTTGTAACGGTGAACCAGCACCGGTAATGATCAAACCTCTCCTGGCTGGCCCCATACAATGCTGGAGCCAGCAATGTTCCTTTCCATCACCCCATTACTAATTTAATTCCAATGAATGCTTATCATGCCTGATTATATCAACTTGGTCTACAGATGGTGATTCCATAGAGACATGGCTCCACAGAATCATGACGGAGGATATGAAAATGACAGCACGTTTTATTCTGTACTAGTCATTAATTATTGAATGAGAGGTGTGTCTAGTCACTGGAATCAGTACTTAGGAATTAGTCTGATTTTAAGAGACAGCGTGATTACTCAACATTAGTCTGTAAGACAGCTGAACTCCCCATATTCAGCTGGGTGGAAGCCTGGCTCTCGTCCTGGAGGTGGGGGGGGAGCAGGAATCCCTGGAGCCCTGAGACCTCCTGCCCGCTCCTAAGCCAAGGGTCGCTCGAGAGCAGACTTTCCAGAGAATGTTGGTTAACTCTGTTGTCACAGGTGCTGGAAAGCTCCTGGAAAGCCTGGAAATCAGGCTAAATGTAAGCCCGCCCTCCACCTTTGCCCACTGTGGAAAAGCCTGCCCTGTCTGCTCAGATGCGCCCTGGCCACTGAGGAGCCTGGGATCTCACTCACTCCAACTGCTGGCCTTGCTCACAAATGACCGTGGCTGGACTGTGCCTCAGTTTATCTTCATCAAAGATTTCTATCAGACACAGGTCATGCCCACTAACCCTGGTGGCCCCCGGGGCTATGTCCTGGGCCCATTTCTCCCTCCACACTACTTCATATGACATCTCATTAGCTCCCATGGATTCAATGATCATCTCTATGCAGAAGATCTCACACATATATATCCAGACCCAGCCTCTCTCCTAAGCTTCAGTCTCCCATCTACTGGATATTTCAGAGGCATCTCACTCAGGAAGTCCAAAACTGAACTCCTTACCTCTCTCTCCCAGCCAAGGATCCCCCCATCCTCCCCACCCCCACCTCCAAGACTCACCGCCTCTGTGGCATCGCCAGTGCTCAGTCAGGCACCAAATCTTGTCATGTCCCCCTTCGCACTTCTTACACACACGTCCTCTCCACTCTCGCACCTGAATGACTGAATAGCCCTCTGAATGCTCTCCTGCCTCAAGTCACTACCTGCCCCCTTCCTCCAGGGACTCCCTCGACCTCTGAGAGGCACTTAAAAGTCCTTCACAAGCTGGTCTTTTCCCAGGTCCCGTCTTTTTACACTTCACTCCCCCCCCCACACTACACGATCCAATCATGTTGGCTCACTCACTATTCCTCACACTTTAGCTTCATTTACTGTCTCCATGCCTTTGCACTGGCTGTGCCCCACACCTGGAATGCCCTCCCTCTTCATTTCTACCTCTTAATTTCCCAAGCTTTCTATATGAGGAAGGCAAATGTCAAAGAGACTTTCCCAGTGCCACAACCCCCAGCTGCCTTCCCCTCTAGGATTACTTCCATCCACTCTGAATACGTCTTGTATATCTGAGGAGACCTTAGACTGTGGGCCCCGTGAGGGCAGGAACTGGTTTGGCTTTTCTTTGCATCCTCGGGTCTTAGCACAGTGCCTGGACCAGGGTAAGTGCCTAATAAACACGTGCTAACTACTTGCTGGGTTTCCCAATAATCAGACAAATAGTAAAGGAGCAGAGCCAGAGATGGCTCTTCTGACGCCAGGTCAGGTCAAGCTTTCCACTCCTCTGTGGGGGCACAGACAGCCAAGTCGTAAGAGGTTCCTCTAGCAAAGGTGAGAGGCCAGGGGGTCCTTTAGCTCACAACAACTAAAAATAATGGGAGATGACAGTGGCCCAGCACTTGTGGTCTGACGACAGCAGCACGAGAGCACAAGCGGGGCTGCATTTGGAGGAAGAGGGCCCGGGCTTAAATCCCCGCGTAGCCAATCATGGTGACCCAGCCAGTCAGAGCACCTCAGGCCAGGAACATGCCCAGTACTTGATCCCAGCCAGTAGACAGAAAACACCGTGCTCAATGAGGACTACCTGTTCCAGTTCCTTTGCGTAGAAATGCTGTTGGAGCCACCAACCACCAAGTGTCCTGAGGGTCCCTCCATTCTAACACAAGGGCTGGTCTATGCCACCCAAAGCCAAGCACGGACCCCAACATCCCTGGGTGTGGACACCGAGACAGCTTGGGGTGCTTTGGGACATCTGGAGACTGCTCATCTCTCCCTCTTGGGCAAGCTGGCACCAGCAAGCCAACCAGCGGGCTGCAATCCAGGAACGAGAGAACCACTTCCTAGCTGCACGGCAGCAGGCAAGTCGGGTGACCCCCCCCCAGAGCCTCAGTGTCCCATGCTGTAAAAGGAGGACTAGACAGGATCTTGCCAGCTCTAAAATCTGTACCTTTCAAGGAGGCAAACGGCCAAGGCAGGATTCGAACACAGACCCTGTAAATCCAATTCCAATCCCTGCATCCACCCACCTCTCAGACTGATGAAGAGAGAGAAAAGTTAGGAGACTTCCAGTTACATTCCTCAGGCACATCTCTCTAGAGAGAGGACTGGGAAGTACCCAGAGTGTCGGAAGGAATGCCAACAGCCCCGGAAGAAAGACTTTGAAGATATCCAGGTCACCTGCACTAGGACGTCATCGCAGAAAAACAGCGGGTGGCTACAGCAACGGCCGTCCTTGACCCCGCATAGCCAGTGGCTGGGGCCAGGCACGGCCTTCCAAGTAGGACTGGTCTGGCCAGCTGCCAAAGGACAGACAGCAATCACTCTCCTAATTCAGCTGGCTCCGCAGTCCCTGGCTGGGCCCCCCATGGCAGTACCCCCCACCTCTAAGTATCCCCACGAAAAAAGGGAACGCTTTTGTACGAATGATACCAACTGACCAGCGGGACAGGGCCCCACGGCATCATGCAAAGGGGGCTGGCCCTGGAGACTGAGGGCAAGGGGACTTCACCCTCTGGGTTCTAGATCAGGTGTTCTTTCCCTGGAGCTCATGGAACCCTGGGGTCCACAGGGGAGGGGGGGGGGGAGGGGCGTGAATATGACCTCTTTATTTTTAATCACTTCTAACTGAAATGTACATTCTCCTTCAGTGAGGATTTTAAAAACCCAAAGGAGCAAGCTATGAGTCTGAGCAGACTTTAGCCCAGGCCTCACCAGATGCTGCCAGGGGAGCCAGGACACACAGAAGGGCCAGAGCCCCTGGGCTGGACGGATGGTCTGAAAGGTCCTTTCCTGATGCTACAACGTGCTCACCTGAGAAACCCAGGATCACAGTGGCTCCCCTGACAAACAGAGGAGCAAAGAGGTTTATGGAGCACCCCCAGGGGCCAGGCTTAAGGGCTGGGGAGCCAAAGAAAGGCAAAAAGACAGTGCCTGCCCTCAAGGGGCTTCCATTCTACTGGAGAGCTGTGGAACCAGCAGGATTGCTGTGGAGTCAGAGGAGGCCTTGGCCAGATGTGGAAGGTCTGACAGACCTTCTGGCCCCCCACACCCCTCCTTAAGACCTCCCTGCCCCTCAGAGAGATGGGACCAAGAGCCAACCTACCGACCTGGCTCTGCTCCCCCAGGCCCGCCCTCCTCAGACGTGAACAGAGCCGGACTGCTCTCTGGCCACACGCCTGTCAGCCCCGAGGCACCCTGGGCAAACCAGTGTGGAAATGTGGAACATCTGTGTACAGAGAGGAGCAGACCTAGGCCAGAAGAAGAACGTGGCCGGGCCATGCCCATGATGGCCAAGCCTGAGCAGACCACCCACAGGCTGCCAGCGATCCCAATCCCCATTTTACAGAGGCAAAAAGCAGGCTCTCGAGCTCTGGGCAGCGCGCTCAGTGCCAAGGCCTACCCTTCTACCACCAGACCATTCACCAGAGCATGAGAGAGAGAGGGTCGGAATCCCCCCACCCCCCCCATCGGCCCACCAGTTTTCTTCCTGTAAAACAAGGGGTGTGGCCAGAGGACCATCCCACCCTGTGAGCCTGGCACAGGGCCTGGCAAACAGGTGAATGAGTGGGAAGCTCCCTGGCACATCTCAGGGCAAGGCCAAGTTGGGATCGGGGTGCACCGGATTCCTGGGGCTCCCGGAGCCCCAGGGGCACTGCAGTTGAGCCCCCTTAGGCTGCAGAAAGGCAGGGAGGAAGAAGGCAGCCAAGAATGCACAGACCTAGCCTAGGGGGGGTACTGTGGCGGCTGGGAGGGAAGGATGGATCGGGAGGGGGCGGGACCAGAAACAGGCTGGCCAATGAGGAGGCTGCGGGGTGCGGTGGGCTGCAGGGAGTGAGGGGCTCCGGCGGGCTGGTGGCCGGGGAGTGGAGTGGAGCGGACCAATAGGAAAGCTGTTGTGGAGGTGGAATTGACGAGTCTTGGCAACTGATTGGAGGGGGGCAGGGATGGCTTCAAGGTTACTACGTGTCTGGGGAGGCTCGTCACCCAGCCACAAAGGAAAGTGCGCCCCCGGCGCCCCCGCCCCCCCCAGGTGCCCCAAGCCCCCCACCCCCCAGCTGCAGCCTGCCGGCCTCGGTGGGCGTCCAGGAAGGAAGGGAGGGAGGACTCCCCGCGCGCCCCTTCCCCCCCCCCA